>NC_048894.1:14973741-15134687 GCF_011077185.1 Oxyura jamaicensis | reverse complement strand
TTTTTTTTTTTTTTTTTTTTTTTTTTTTGTGTGTGTGTGTGTGTGTGTGTGTGTGTGTGTATTAATTTTACACTATTGGAAATGGTGGGTCCCATTTTCCTTTCCAAAGAAAAACCTACACATTCAGGAAGATGGTTTTCTTAGATGCATAAATATAAAAAAGCTGCATAACAGAAAAAGGCAAGTTATAAACAGAAATCTGGCATTGACTGAAAGTAGTAATGGAATCATATAATCACAGAATTGTAGAACCATAATATCCCGAGTTGGAAGGGACCCACAAGGATCATCAAGTTCAACTCCTGGCTCCACGCAGGACCACCCAAAAACTAAGCCATCTGTCTGAGGGTGTTGTCCAAACACTTCTCGAACTCCAGCAGGCCTGGTGCTGTGACCACTTCCCTGGGGAGCCTGTCCCAGTGCCCAACCACCCTCTGGGTGCAGAACCTTTCCCTAACCCCCAGCCTGACTCTCCCCTGTCCCAGCTCCATGCCGTCCCCTCGGGTCCTGTCGCTGTCCCCAGAGAGCAGAGCTCAGCGCCTGCCCCTCCGCTACCCTTGTGAGGAAATAATGTTTATACATTAATTTAGTTGGTTTACAGAAACATTGCTGAGGCTGGCATTAATAAATTCCCTAGAACCTTAAAATAAATTACTGCAATGCTAACATTGTAAAAAGCTCTAAAATGAAAAGATGATATTCAGTTCAAGATGCTATTCTCTCAGATGCCAGTGCACTGAGCTAACGTGAACCCCAAATAAAAATTGGCCTGTCATCTTATTGTCTAAGCAGATCCAACACGGTAAGCTTAAACACATGATTAATAGTAAATATTAAATTAGCCTTGAAACATATCCCTTTTGATAAGTTAACATCTGCCATTACTGGCAACACAAGTCTTTTAAAAAACAGCACAGTTGTAGCTTTTTTTTTTTTTTTTTTTTTTTTTTTTGTCCAAAACCCTCCCTTTGCATTTTTCTTTATTGAAAACATCCTAAAAGTTTAAACTTTTCAAATATCAGAGGAGCAATGCTTTATTGTTGTAAATATTTATTTGTGCTTTATAAAATTATTCTGCAAGGAGCCTTCAGCAGCAGATCAGCTGCTCAGAGGCTGCTGGATTGTAAACTTGGCAAAGGCCAAGGTGCAGATCTCTGCCTCCACTGGTTTCACAGCCCCACTGGACCCATAGCTATTGACAGCCTGACAAAGACCATCGGCCTGTGATCCATCCTACATGCAGACAGCACAAAACTTTCGGTGGGCTTTGCCTCATCCAGAGACAGCTAATTAGTTTCTAGGCTGATACCATAAGTCAGTGGACAGAGTGATTCATGCCGCCTGAAGATAAGGGCCTCAAAGGTCTCATACCTCTCTCTGCTGACTGTAGCAGTCGGCTTGTACTTGGCAGAGGACTTTTCCTAGGCAAAGCCAAGTGCAAAGAGCCCTACCTTTTATGTTCCATAATCACGATTACTTGGGCTCTTCCAAATACTGGAAGAAATGCGTGGATGTCCAATTTTAGCTGTGACAGGAAGTTGCATGCTATCAGCTAAGTAGATTAGAGCCTGCCGGCCAAGTCCCAGCATTTTATAAACTTCTTACTCAGCTCTTACTCGGCAGCGCTCCTTGTGAAGCATTTCCACTTAGTCACTGGCTACCCAGAAAGAATGATTGATCAGAAGCATTCCTCTAATATAAATCAGTCTTATCGTGTTTAAACGCAAATATAACTTCTACCAGCCAGGATGTTAGGCATAGTGTGAGCAGGAGGGACGCAAACAGCTGTGAGCACTGTGTTTACCCAGTCTGAAGTGCCACAGGGCTTCTCTGCATAGGCTGAGAGCTGCTGGGCAGAAGGAGCAGTGTCCAAAGAGTTTCAAATTGTTTTGCATGAGAGAACGTGGTTTGCCTTTCATTTTATGCCTTGATTTCAGTCCACTGTTTGGGCTAAAAATAAGGAGACAGATATGTTAAGTACGCTGGCATTTTCTTTATTCTGCTGATTTCACTGCCAGCCAATAGTAGAGAATGCCTTCTTACCAAATGCTTCTTCCAGATTTCAGAGACTTCTTTTGTACAGCCGAGAGTTGTATTTTTCTGTCTGTGATGGTACCATAAAAGTACACTGCACTTACTCAGGCTGACTCATGGTTGGGGCAGACGATGCTTGCAGCTCAGCTGATTCTGGATAGCATCACAGGTTATTTATACAAAATGTTTAAGGCTTTCAAGTGACTTGTGTCTTTTTTTTTTTTTTTTTTTAACCTGGAAATCCCTTGGGTGTTTTTGTAACCACTTCATCTGTTGCACCTTGTCCTTTTTAGTGGAGGTAAACCGAATATAAGTAGCATATTGTTTGCATGCATATTTTTGAATTTTTGGTGGGAAGGACAGGACTGAAGTGAAAATGAAGGTTGTTGTTTTTGTAATCTGGACATTTTCATCTTAGTCATACTCTTAGGAACATCTTGACTTCACCTGTTGGAACAGGTCCAGGCTTGCTTATCATTTCACATGTAAGGGAAGGTTTGTCTTTTGCTTTGATTTGATTGTTGGAGTAAATCCAAATGACACAGAACTGATAAATCCATGTTCTAAGCTTGTTATATCACCTTATACTCTTTTTCCTACCACACTTACTACCTTAAGAGCACTGTGGTATATCTGGAAATAAGTTTTGTCTTGGATTGCAGGAAAATGAACTAACAGCAGATGATTATTATATATATTTTTTCCCCACTAGGCCATTTTTATCATTTTATTTTTTCACAGACATTATTGCTAAAGAAAAAGCTTGGTTATGAGATAATTACATGTTTTTGTTTGGCACTTGAAAATAATTGTTACAGTTTGACTTTGTAATACTTTGTAATTTGATTTAGCCTTTTGATCACTGGAAGAATAAGTATCATGGACAGACTAGTGCAGGAAGCAAAACAGCACTTAAGGACCTTCTTTGACATAATTTATGCATAAAAGGAAATCTCAGGACAGTTGCGTTAAATGATCTGTTATATGACAGAAGAGGTCTCATCCACAGACTATGCAATATGCAGTTAATTTCATTCAGGAGTCCATTGACTGTCTTCTCAACAGCTCATGGTTTTAAAGTTTAATTTCCCAAGCTTATATTCAGTGGTCGAAAGTGTCCCCCAATGACTCAGCGCTGGGTTCTGGGTAAGGAAGGAATGTGATGTGATTTTTTTTTTTTTTTTTTCTTTTGGTTTGCTGAGTTTGAGGTGTGTCTCACTGTCAGCTACCTTTCTTTCCAGTACTAGTGAATAAAAGACAAATTTTCTGGTTTTAGATTTCTTGAAATGAGGGAAAAGATGTAGATTAATTATGTGAATGGAACCTAAACCTTGATCTATTTATAGACATGTATGTATCTATATATGTATCTACCTATACATACGTACATATAGGTTTGTATATATGTATATATATGTTTTCTAGAGATTTTAAATATTTTTGCTCTCATCTTCTTCTAGGAAGCAATAAGTTTATCTTTTGTGTTAAAAAAGCTTAATTTAATGATATTAATTAATTACATTTTATGTGGTATCTGCCCATGCTTTCTAGCTTACTTTTGATTAACAACATTTAACTCATTTAAATAAAGCAACTATTTACTGGATTCTTAAAACTTTATAAGCTAAACTTTATGGGTTATATTCAGGACATAAATAGCTCTGCTTTGGATTTCTTCAGTAGTGTTGTTATGACATACCAAGAAGAGTGACATGTCTCTTATCAGCATTTAAGTTCCCATGCTTTGTGTTCTTCTGATGTTTCTGTTAGTTCTAGAAATAAGTGAGATTTATTAGAGTGAATTTTGGATAGAATTTTAGATTTGATTTTCTCAAATGTTTTCTGCCATACAGCTCTTGGATGCCACCACTGTTTGTTATTTTTCTAGTGAAAACATCAACCTTAGTGAGCAAGTGACTTCGTAAGAAAATATTGAAGCCTGTCCTGTTGGTCATATGTATCCTTACAGTTCTCTTGCTTTTTAAATGAGCTGGGTTAATACTTCAGTTTTATATCAGCATACATTGTGCAAATAAATTATTCTTCCCATCTCCTGTAGGATATTTGGGTAGGAGCATGTGACTGCTTTATTTCTGGTTGCAGTACCCTGTTTTTGACATGAAGGGTAATGCTGTGCTGCTGGCATCATGCAGCAGTCCTGTGCTTATGCTATTTTCTTCATATTATCCCTTGGGTTTGAGTTATCTCAGTGAGGAAATGTCCCATAATATCTGCCAAAGGTTTTCATTTCACAACTCTCTTTCTATTCCTATTGCCCCTTATCCCCACCCCATGGCACTAAGTTGGCCTCCAGATAAGCCCACATTCCAGGCTGGCAGCCTCTGTCCATTGTTGGCTGCCCAAAATGCTGTGTCTGCTTGAGGAGTTCCCACTGCTCAGCTACTGCTGTCTCTTTGCTTACTGGTGCTGTAAGCTAAATCTTCCATCTCCTGGATGCCATGTCTTGAGCTGCCCCTTCCCCTGCGCGACCCCTGGTCTGTTAGCACCAGACGGAAGCCGCCTGAGTAGGTCTGAGGGCAGAGCAGGAAGAATGGCATCCTTGAAAAGCAAAACAAAATCCCTTGAAAAGCAAACAAAAACATTTAGTAGTTCGAGATACATTCTTCTCTAAAAATGTCTCTCAGGCAACCAAAAATTTTTTTGTCTTGTCTCATGCTGAGTTTGCAGGAAATCCATTAAAGGGTCCAAATGTTATGGGACTCACATACATGTACCTATTTCTAGTCAAGGGATGAAAAACATTTTATGTTTCCAAATTAAACTGGGCTAAAAATTGAACAAATACTGTAGAAATATAAATTGTTTGTACAAAGTAGAAATGTTACATATATAATATTTTTAAACAGACTACCACCATATTGAAATTATTATTCAAACATGCAAATTGGACAACCCTAAAGGAAAACCTAGACCCTTAGTATCTGTGGACTGCCTATTCTGTTGTCTTATCCTCCCTTGAAAATTATTTTCTTGAAAACAGTATTGTAGGCTGGTTGGCTGTTTTCCTGGAAAATAACTTCTGAAAAAATATTAGCACTTGGTGGAAACTCCATGGAAACTGGGGTTGTCAACTCTGTTTCCAGTTGCTGTTCGTGTCCACATCCCTATTGTAGCCACTGGTTCTGTTAAAGTGTAAATCCCGCGGTTTCCTCCCTGACAGGCTTCTAGGTCTTTCCTTCACATTTCGGCTGCGTGGAGGATTGTGTTTAGGTCTTATACAAGTCCACACACTTGGCACAGAAGCAATGATTATCAGAAATTACCTGTGTGGTTGTAGTAATTGGGTAAACCTACTTTGTCTTGAGTCCGTTGGCCTCATGGACTGAGTTAAATTGCAATACTGAAAAGAGAAGTTACTTGAAATCAAGCATGATTTTGATTTTGTAAAATATCCTGAGCAGCTGTTTTTGCATATTCTGGGCTCATTTTTTTTTTCCTGAGCTCCTAAATCTAGAGTTGTCTGCAAGGTTTGTTAGCTAGGCCAAATAATATTTTCAGCGTAATGGTGGTATAAAGAACAGAAAAAAAAGAAAGTACAGAGACCAAAAAACAATTTTATTTCATATGACAAAGAGATTTTTTTTCTGAAATCTTAAATAATTCTTTTATGCTATATTTTATTTTAATTTTCCATTTCAATAATACAGAACTACTTTCTTATTGTTTATGATACTCACTTGTGTAGGCAGTGAAAGAAAACAGCAGCCTAAAGGTCCTGGCATAGGCTTCAGAAGATAGAAACTGTACAATAGGTGTGGTGTGCTTTTCCTCTGGGTAATAATTCTGCAAGGCAGGGCAGCATTGCTTCATGTGGGATTGTCTCATTTTAACACTGTTAAGTGAGTGGATATGCAATGATTTTTTTTTCTCACTAAATGTTGCCAAAATAGCTTTAAAACTGAATTTCATTAAAACAAGACAGAATTCTTTGCACACAAATAATTAGGAAAAAAAGAGCTAGGAGCTTTTTAGAGAGAATTACAATATCTTGATTTAGTATATATAGACAGTAATCCTTCACTGTAGAATAGAGAAAAGGCACATCTGGCAGTAGGCTCTCCTCCTGTCTCATTTTCTTGGGAAGGACGAAAGGAAAAATGTTCCACCCATGGTTTCCTGAAAATTCATGCAGTGCCAACAGGCCCAAAACTCCAATATGTTTCTTCATCACCACACTAAGTTGTGTGCAGTAGTGGAGAGTTGTACATCAGCACTGAGATAGTGTCAACTGATTTTACTGCAACTGATTAAGAAGAGTTTCCATCTGCAGTACATTCATTTATTTAAAAAACAAAACATTTTTTTTTTTCCATCTTAGTCTGAAAGCATGTAGGTGTGCCAGAAGCTTGCCTGTCTCCCAGCTCAGAGCTGTACTTGAGAACAGGGCTCCAAGACTCTGCTGCTCCAGTGCTGTCCATCCCCCATCCACCAAACTTCCTTGGAAAGCTTGGCTTTGGCCACAGCCTGCCAAATCAAGGCTATTGCAGTGTTTCACAGTCAGCAATGTGCAATTTTTTTAACAAAACTCAGAAGTAATCTTCTAATTAGCATTAGATTCAATTTCTTTGTTCCTGCTATGGCACCCAAACACAGATAAGAAATTCTATCATTTGGTGAGACCTTGGGCTAATTTTAGTTTAAATAAGGATTTTAATAGAGCTTGTAAGCAGGGTTGTGTTTTTCTGTCCTTTCATGAAAAATGTGGTGCAAGTATTGGCTCACTGGAGCTTGCCAGCATCCTTTCCCCTGTGGCAGAAAGAGCAGGAGCTGTGACCCTGAGCCACACGCTCACATCTCTGGAGCCAACTTCTGGGGAAGTGGCAGTGTCTGCTCGCCCAGGTCTCAGGTTCTTCCTGAGGCTATTGATCATTGCTGGAGACACAGTAATAGCTTAAGTGACTGCGGTAGAATCATTCTTACATTTTCTGCTGTACAAGGACAAGCCTTTGCTGAAGTTTCTTCTGCTGTCGAACAATAATATGTTCTCTCTTACTGCAGATTTGCTTCCAAAGCATATTCTGCTGCTTATGAGGAAATAAGCTGATTTTGCAGCCTTTTTCTCTGTGAGGAGATTTAACAGGTTTCTCTCCTCTGCCTGTTTCATACAATTTGTAGGCACTTTTCTTACGAGATTTCTGTCATTCTCCTGAGTTTTCATTACAATCTACATGAAAATGAAATAATACATATATGCAGAGTTTGGCTAGAAAACAAAAGGAGAAGGATTAACACTTTACAGGTATTCAAAAAGCATCAGGGAAGGAGAGGAGTTTTCTAGGGGTATCTAAAAGCTTATACTAGAGTTATGAATAACAGTCAAAAGTAGAGCAAAAACTTATTTTTGGACAAGTAGGAGGAAAAAAATTCTCAGGCTTACTGTTGTGTAGAAGAAGCTCTGGAGATAAAGGCTTTATGCATCACCATTCAGACCTCTTGAACACTCTGGATGGAAGCATGTTGTAGAAGGATGGAAAAGATGACCCGAGTGTCACGACTGAATTTTTTTAGGAAGAAACAAATTTATTAGCATTATTTAAATGGGCTCACAATTATGATTCCCATCAATGCCCTGAGAGGATCACTTCCTAGGGCACTTATCCTAAGGTTGTATCTGCAGAGGAGGCACCTGGAGGCAGGGACGTGTTGGAACCCAGAGCTGCAGCGCTGAGGACCTGACTGCAGGATAAGGCCTGCATTAAGACAAGCCAGCTCCAGCTTGTATCCACTGAGTGCGCACACAGGCAGCATGCCCTGGGTGTCCATTTTACCTGGATCTCTGGAACACTGGGTTGCTGGTGGAAAACACCTATTAGCTTCAACTGCCCCAGTCAATGCCTTTGTCCTCTTCTAAAAAAAAGGCAGAGATGTTGCCCTGAACTTCTTTTCAAATACTGGTGAGGGAAAGTGAGAGGCACAGTGCAGTTTCTGAGGTGATTACCAGCCCGGGATTTGGTGCTCGGATTGCCAGTGCATGTTCAGACATCCTTACCCATTACTAGAACAGACTTGCCAGCCTGACTAACCTGATCCGTCAGCCTGCTGTCGCAGTGGAGGAGAAACTGCCCTTCCCCTTTATTTTTTTTGAGTAACTTGCCTGAAAAGGGTTGACTTCTGAAAATGTTTGTGGCTTGGCCCTACAGGCCCTTTCTAGGAAAAAGACAAGCCATCTGACACAGGATGATTACAGGACAGTGCAAAATAACCCCCAAGCCCATGTTTGCCATCTTGTCATGGGAGTTACATAGAGAAGCTCTAAACAAAGTTGCTTGAGGGGATACTATTTTAGTTTGGAGCATTTACTTTCTTATGTACGGAGAGTTTGGGTTTCTATTTTTAAAAATAACTCGAACATCTCACCACCATAACTTACTCAGGGAGCATCTTCAAAGTTGTACGAAGTCTGCACTGTTGAGATGTAGATGTGAGATAAGTAACCATCTCTGTCCTGCTTTGTAAGATGGTCTTACATGAACTGTGATGCAGGGAACTATTTCACCTTTGGGCACGCTTTCATTGCTTTCTTTGTATGTATGTATGTATTTATTTTTATTGACGGATCAGAACTTCACACAGTATTTAAGATGCAGCCACACCATAAAGTTATATGTTTTTAAGATGATATTGTATAAGAGGCTTTCTTAAGATCTGTGCTTGCAGCTCCTGTTCATGAAGAGGGACAATTTTTCTTCTATTTAGCTGCCACTGTAACATCAGGGTTTGGAGAATTTGTCTGCATCATATGATACCACCAGCTTAGCTAGATTTTGGAGAAGCTACCTGTTTTAATTTTCTTACTAATAATGAATATAGTAGTTTTTTATTTTTTATTTCTTACCCATTTCAGTTTTCAGAAATGATGGGAAGCAACAGAACCTCCCTCTTTCTTCTATTTTGCTGTTCACTGTTCTGCTCATTTATACATCTCCATTTTCCTCATTTAATTTATAGCTGCCCTTTCTGTTTCCATACCTTCTCTTCTCTTTCTTTCTTTCTTTCTTTCTTCCTTTTCTATTTCTTTGTCCACATCATCTCCTCCCCAGCATTTGCCCAGTTCAATGCATTCTCCCACCCCAACTGGAAAAATACTTAGAAAATCCTCAAGGAGGATCACAGGATGGAAGCAGCAGGAAATGAGGGTGCAGAAATAAAGAGGAAGCTCTTACTCATGAAATGGTGCAGCATTGTAAGCAAGAGGGGAAAGAAGTGGTAAAGAGCATGCTGAAAATGCACAGCCAAAACTGGGACCATTCCTCTTGTGTGGGGGCTTTGGTGCCTTTTTCCTTAGAGATAATGAACACAAGAAACGTAATCACCTCTAATGCTAAACTACACCAAGAAGCACATAACTAACATACTTATTTTTTAAGGACACCAAGAAGTAGCCTTTGAACCAAGGTTTACTACTGTAAACAAAATAAGCTGAATTTGTGTTCTGAGAATGATTGTGAGAGCAAATATTTCTGCATGAGATTTTTTTTTGCATTCCAGAAATAACTGGTGATTTATGTGTGCTGTAGATAGGCAATCCATTGTAAATTAGTATAATTTTCATTTCAAAATGTACTGTTTATCCTTGTTCTAAATCTTTAATAAGTATTTTAAGTAAAACTTGAAACAGTGTGTCCTATTGGGTATGCACTCTACTCTAAGTTACTTAATTATTTTGTTCACTATTATTTCATCAAGAGCCTCTCAAAGTATGCCTGTGTTTCAGTTACTGCTGTAGTTAGTGTAAGAGGAAAGCTATCTGAGCTAGCTTCAAACTGAAATTAGCTCCATAGAAATGGCCAAACGAAACTTAGAATGGTTTGCAGCGCCTACGTAGGAAGGCTCTGTGGTTAGAGTCGAGCTCTGTGGTGTCATGGTTATCCTCCTTGTCATATCTGAAGTAGATGGGGAAGAGCTAGTTCATGCATATCTGCATATTGGCCAAGAATACTGCTGAACTACAGTCATGACATGACTTCTATGAAGTGGTTCTTCAAGCCAACTTGCCTTCACCATTTAAGATAGTACAGTTAATGTGACAAGCATTTCCTGACATCAAATTGTTGCAGACTACATCTATGAAATTGTTCTAATTTTTATAATAAGAAACAAGGTGCCTTGGTTTGTCAGACGTGATTTACTTTTTATAACTCAGCTCTTCTGTTGTCTAGACACTAATATCTGTCTGCTTGTATTAGCAGAACAATTTCTGGCTAATTTGGAATTCAGACAACCTGTCAATATTTCTTTTACCCTTTTCAAAACAAATCACTTTTCTGCTCAACTTTTAAGTCTGAAAGATTCTCATAAAACAAGTTCAACTGTGTTCTGAATTTCAGCCCCCCTCTGTAAACAGTAATGGTTACATGAAATGACAAAATAAATGACCTATATACCTCCTGCTAAACTTGGAAGACTTCATATTTCTGCAGCCATATCACATTTAATGGGTCCACGTATTTCAGTGAAAGGGATTCATAATGTGAGAACAGAACAAAGATGCTGTAATTCTTTGCTCAACAGTGCTTTGTGTTCAAGCAACTGACCTGATGGGACACTGAAAGCAATTCTTTAACACACTTGTTACCCATTGTGTTCTGAAGGGGCCTTCACAGCGTTAGAAGCATCTTACACAATTCATGCATTGTAGCAGTGCTGCTAACACCACATTGGATCCAAAGGAGCTGAAATACTGGGTCTGTAACAGTGAAAGAGGCTCTTTATTCATCAATTATAAAGCCATAATGGATCCTTGAGATCATCTAGTTTATCGTCTGCATAACACAAGCCCTGCATGAATTCCTGTTTGAATAAAGTGTATCTTTCAGAGAGTTTTTAACTGATCACTTGAAAGACACAGCTGATGGGGAAGCCACCACAACCTTGCATGTTTAATCAGGATTAGCAGTTTACTGCCTGAAGCCTGCTGCTGATTTGCAGCCTAGATCACACTACTTCTGTTCCCAGCCTGCTCTTGTTTCCTGTGGACTGTTTTGAAGTGACCTCTTTGGCTTCTTGTTGTCTACTGGATAGAAGATAATATAGAGTAGAATAATAGGATAAGTATAGAGAAAATATTAGTGAAAATATTAACATTTAAATTCTGTGTAGTTTTATTAAAGTAAATGTTGCTAAGATCTTACAACCAAATTTCTACAGTTGCTCTTGAATGTTAGTGAAAAGTATTTAGGTGACTGTATGTTAAAGATGCAGAAGTAGACCCAAGGACACTTTCAGACAGGCTAGTAGGCATCTGACTCTGCAATGCTGAATGCCCTCATGAAGAAATGTCTCTTTCTTATTTCACTCATTTCCTGTCAGTTTGGTAAAACTGCATACAACGAGTCATCATGTGGAGGCACAAAGTGTAGTTCTGAAAGTGGTAGAGCTGTATCGGTGCACAGCAGGTCCCAGGTGCAGGATCTCTGCCTCTTAAGGTTGCTTCTCACTCTGTCCTCATTCCTGAGGGAGGTATGTTAAGCTGTTCCCATACTGTTAGGAAACCTCCAATCAGTCTTCATTAATTTGCTGATATTAAGTTCCTGTGGGAACTTAAGGTGCATTTGTATCATGGTGTGGAGGTGAAAGAAATACAGAACAAGTAGATATGTAGATGGCTTAACTCTAGCAAATATCTTGCATGGAAACTGTTAGATAATTACCAAATTAAAAATAAAAAAAAAAATAAAAAACATTAATTTCAAGCAACAAACATAGAGAATTAGCAACCGTAGTTCCAAGTAACATAAAAATTTATGGCTCTTTACAAAAGATGGGAGAACTGTTTACATATACTCGGCTACTTTCTATCCCTTAATTATATGCAGCTGTTACAAGCAAGTTGTCACCACAGACAAGCTTGCAATAATCTTTTTTTGAAGTGTACTTCCTGTAAGCTGGAGTAAGGACTTGCATAGTACTACAAATTTTTCATTAGTTTTTAACTATGGCATCCTTGAAACAGATATTATTTAACTCAAATAGACTGGAATGCTTACTGCTGGATAACTTTCTAGGTTAATGACACTTGCAGGCATAAATTCTTCCCCCAAGGCCTCTACTTTTCCATCTCAGACCAGTCATGCAACTAAGTGGAAATATGCCTTGTTGTATGAGGCACAGAGAAGAGATGCCCAGGACCATTCCTGGAGGAATGCAGTGCTGTAGGGTTCAGCCAGTTATTCCTGACAGAGACCAGAGCAAATTAAACACAAATAAAAGTACTTATTTACACAGTTGAAAATAGGTAAGAAAAAATGCAAAACATGTGAAAATACATGAATGGAAATGAAAGTAAAATAAAACCCACAACCAACACTCATCTCTGCTGGAGACTCTGGTTAGCAGTGAAGGCTGATTTCTCCCATTCTGAGTCACTTCTCAACCACGTGGGTGCCCTATACTGGCTCTACATTCTGGGATGCTTTCACAGAAGAGAGTCCCCTCCTGGGGACCCCTTCTGAGGAAGAGGAGTAAGAAGTCACTCAGAGTGAAGTCTCCCTTACCCTCTCTTACATCATCTAGTATGTGTTAATCCAAGCAAGGAAGGTTTTTTGCTCCTCCTTCCAGCAAACTGAGTTTACGGCTTCCTGCTTAGGTGAGTTTAGAATTGGATCTTTCTCAGGTAATCATGGACATGGTTTCAAAGAAGCTGTGGCAATTACTAACAGCTCACAGGAAGTTGAAAGTTCGCATCTTTTCGGTTAAATTATAACCTCACATACAGAAGTTGCACCACCTTATACTAATGTGATGACTGTGTAAAGTGGCACGAGGAATTTATAGGCTTAGTCTTTTGGAAATGAGCTATGTGCTTTTTTTTTTTTTTCCCCCCAGAATTTAAACAGACCTGTGCTAAGCACTGGTACAAAACAGCACATGAATTTGGATTAGTAAAATGTATCTGTTTCCCTGGGCTTTTAGATTTCTTAGGATGAGCAAAAAATACTTATTAGTATATAAAGAGTAAAAGTGAATACTGGATTTTTTTAACAAACTGAAACATGTATCCTTTAATGGAAACCATGTGAGAGATTATTATATCACTTGAATCTTGTCCTAGCAGTTGTCTTTTGAATTATAGAAGCTGCTGAACCAAGTGGGCTTTTCTTTGCTTGCCACACTATTATTTTATATTGCACTGAAACGACAGTATTCCCTTCCCTCTCAACAAGCCACAAAATAAAATCTGTGTTTACTTTCTGAAGCTGCCAAATTAGGCAGTTATAAGTAGAAAAATAATAGTTCTGATGGAGAAAGAGGGGTGAGGTTTTATTGGGAAGGCTATATTCCCAGTGGGTTTTTATAGTGTGCTTAGGCTCGTGTTTGGCACTCAGTCCCTTAGTTACATTCCAGGCTGATGCTTTGAAAACGATTTTTGATTTTTGAATCAAAAAAGAAATAGTACAGTGGTTGTTGTGTGCCATCTAGTGTTTCTCTAATGAAGTAGGTATTCTGCGGAGTATTGCTAGAGGCCTCCTCTGGATGTCCCTTACAGGACAGCTGTCCTCTACAGGACAGATGTCCCACAGCCTGCGTTTGACAAAACAAACCTGTGCAAAAGGCTTGCAAGTCATGTGCTGGGTGATGGCACAAGGCTGGGTGAAGGGAAGGAAGAAAGGGAACAGCAGGAGAGGAGAGCGCTAAAGCAGGTCTTTCTGATTACAGATGGATACCACAATTAAAATAACCCCTGTGGGTTGCACTAAAATATAGCAAAGGATCAAATCAATGCTGTGGCAGTCCCTGGACTTGAAGAACAGAAATTTGGCTTAAAGCAAATGAACTGAATGTTCCTGTGCTACAGCTGAAGGTCTGAATATAGACACAGTGTAGTTCAAATTCTATTTCAGTACCGCATTGGCTTCATGTCCAGGGGCCCTGTAGGAGACACTGTCCTCACAACGAGAAGGAGTGGTCTACATACTCATCTTTCTAAACTTTCTACACTATTATGATTTATTATGTCTCATTTTTAATAAGTCTGTTTTTATTATCCAAAAATAACTAAAGTGAATGCTTGGAGATCGGTATTACAGTTAGTAACAGGCTAATTATAAATGGTGTAAACAAAATACGACTGGAGAACTGTGAAACTTGCAGGGAATGCAGTAACACGAAGATGGTTTGAACCTCACCAAGTTAATAAAGAAAAACTGGTGAAAATTTGGAAAATTAATTCCACATGGCCCAAGTCTCAGAGAACCAAGCCTTGAAGATTGTCATTTAGCTCTGCTGTTGCTTATGTGCATTTTATGGATGACCATGGGACAAATATTTGAAACCATACATTTTTCTGTGCATGAATGAGGAAGTGAGCTGTTGAGAAAGGGAACATTAAATGGAATTGAAAATATTTGAATTAGAGAAAGCAAATACTACTGGGTGTGTGGAGGGAAGGAAGCAGATCTGAACAAGAAGTCAAAGTTCAAGCTGGATTTTGACAGGCCATATTTTTGTCAGGCTCCTTTGTTTCAGTTTAGTTTAAATGTAAATTATTTTGGAAAGGTATTCTTTCCAAAGGAAGGTCAGCGTAAGCAAACCCATATAAACAATGTAGAAAGAAAAGCTAAACTGGTAAATCCTTCTCTGTGTGTTCTATGGTTGTAGGTAAAATTCACAGTAAAAATGCTTATTATTAGAATGCACTATGAGAAGTCATTCAAGAACAGCAATTGATAATATCAATATAAATAATTGAACTGACTGATATCTAAAGAGTATGACAACCTTATTTTTGGGACCCTTCAGAAATTCAGGACAATCCAGTGTATGTATACAATGAATGCATCATATTTGATATAAACAGTAACAACAAAAAATTGTGGTGACTATTACGAGTGAGAATGTTTCAGATTTATCCTCACAAGCAGCACACGACCCAAGACAGGCAATTTTACATCTTCACAGCATTGACATCTTTTAATTCAGTTGATTTTGTCTTTCACAAACTCTGCAGATCCTCTTTCTAATATTGTAGAACTTTTTTTCCTTAATATTTTCCTCAGTAATTGAAGCAAAAAGTTATACAGACTTTTCAAAATTATTAAAAAAATCAATCAACTTGAACAAACCCAAGAAACCCTGTAGACCAAAGGGTAAGTACCCATCCCCTTTCCTAACCACTTGCACATTCTTTTGAATTAAGTCAAAATGCTTTCGGAAATTCAGGATTCTTTTTCTCTTAAACATAACTTCTCTAAACCATGGACTATGTCTCTTACTTTTTCAGTTAGTTGTTTATTGACCAGAATAGCCAGCAAAAGATTTATATATAGCCCCTAGACCCCTTTGCTGCCTTCATGATCCATCAGATGAGTCACTGTGCAGTAATTTCTCCTCCAGAATCCAAACAGAGGAAAACCTGAGGATGAATTATTTCTTTTTAAGAGGACTTGAGCTGAATAGGTGATCATCATTAACTCTGTGCAAAGGGCAGGAGTTTTCCTTGTCATATCCTGAGGCTTTTGATTTAAATAGGGAAGTAAAAGGCAGCAGAGAATACCAGAAAATCCCACAATTTCGTCAATGTAGTATGTGATGGGCATAAATACACAGATAGACATTTATGCTGAAACCCAGAGACTGTCCCCAACATCAAAGGGAAACTATGAGCTGTGTGTAGATTTCCCCAAACTATTACTCTATTTTTTTTTTTTTTGGGGGGGGGGGTGTATGTGTGTACTACGCACAATGTAACTAACAGCTGATTGGGCTGGGCACATCCTCCTATACAATGTTAATAATGGGGAAAAAATAAACATTGCACACAGCAGCATAAAATGATAAAGCAGCCAGTTTCCTAAATGAAAGATGAGATAAAGCTTGGGTCTGTAACTCAGGAAACACATCAGCATTTTCATCACATGCAGCCTGGAATGCTGGCTATAAACAATAGGCTGGCAACACAAGGGGAGGAAAGGAGAGAATTACTTAGTCTAAACAATTTATCTAAGAAAGGTTTAATGAGCTACTTCTGTATTTCAGTACAAACACTGGGTTTTAATTCAAATGAGCAAGTTCTTTATGGCAGTGGCGAGGGGGTTGTTGGCAGTGGTGGAAGGGAAAAGGCTGAGGGCTGTGCAGTGGGATTTTGTCATCACTTTGAAGACAGGGTTTGCTGCATCCTGGGACAGGAGGGGAAGGGGGAAATATCTGCAAGGATATTTACCCTTTCCTCTGACCTTCCACATTGTTTGGCCGCAGTGATCCATCTTTTCCAATTTAATTGCATCCAGCTCTGAAGATGCTTCAATGGAAGAGAACATAGGATATTAAGATGGAGAAAAAGAGCACAAAACCTCTCTCAGTTTGAGTTATCATGGCCAGTCAAATTTATGTGAGGTGTAAGTTTCTCTCTGGGGCAAAAATACATAAGAAACATTATGACAAAGGTCTTCTGAGCTCTGTAATGTGAAGCACTACAAAGGCTACCCAGAGTCTTATTTATTTATTTTTATTACCTTAGAGCCTAGCATTCTTTGCTTTGGAGCAGGACCCCATCATAGCAGCCATGGCACAAAATGACAGTCCCTGTCTCAAAGACTGCAGAACTGGACTGCAGAAGCAGTGGTGAAACACAGCAAACAGAAATATAAACAACGTACGAGTGGAGCCCATCGGGCAAGATGAAAACTGGTGCCCTTTGTCTCCTCACAGGGATGGTGGAGTTGGCAGCAAGGAGGTGTTTGGAAGAAAAGATTTAGTTTGGAGAGAGGTAACAGGCCCAGGATTACACAGTCAGGTAGGTCTGTGATGTGATGGCATGGTGGATGAATTGGGGTTCACGGGTGACTCTGTTAAGGTCTGAACACTGTTTCCTGGGCTTTCATTTTCCTTGAGATTGAACCTCCATGGTGGGACCCAGAAGGCAGAAATCCACAGCAAATGTTATAATCACTATGGCAAACTTGCAGGCATGTCAGAGAAACTCTGATAACCTCTTCATAACAAAAGCTGGGTTTATAAGGCTCCAGTCCATCAGATTTAATGTGAACCTGCCTCCTCCAGGCTGCAGAGGGGGGATTCCCAGTGCTTATTCCCCGATGTGAAGTGAGGGCACCCAAATGCCCAAACCAAATCCAGGTACAGATTTTAGTTTGAAAATTTTCAGGGTATGTAAGTGGAGATGCCTTAATCCCAGCTGTCTTTCCTCCTAGGAAGATTGGCCTCATTTCTGAGTACATATCAGGGGAACTGGAAAAAAAAATAAAAAAAACAGAGCTATGACAATATTTGAATAGCTGGCAAACTTCCCATGCTTTCAAACGGCTTTTAAAACATAATGCTTTCAGTGCACATATTGCTAGGTAACACTGAGGCTGAAACCTTAATTTCAAGGTAATTAAGTTATCTGTTCCTAACCATCAGGATTTCACTGACAAGGGCTAAGGGACTCTGAGAACCAGAGATCCCAGTATTACATTTGAATTATAATTTTGGAAATTTCTGGAGTTCTGTGCATATTTATACATCACTGCTTACACTCACCAACTATTTGTTTTAAGGAAGTGGAGTCTGGAATGGAAACAATAGGCTGAAGTCTTCGCTAAATTGACAGAAAATCAGTGGTTTTATATCAATTCACAGGACCTAATTGGCAAGTTTGAAAAAATATCTGGACACTGAGGAAAGAGCATTCACAGATGCCTGCAAAGCTGTCTTACACCTCCACAGGGAACTGTCTCTTGCCTGTGGGCATTGCAGTTGTCCTTGTCCCACCTGGAGACTTCATGCAGACCTCTCTGCAAGGTATATGTAGGTTGGCTGTATACCATTCAACTGAGTTATGGGGAACACTCAAGCCTATTTTTAAAGGGAAAAGTATGTTTAAGGGAGAATGGAAAAAAAAATAGTTCTTTGGAGGTGAAGTAATGGCAAATATCTTGGAGTTGAAAAAGGAAGGCCAAGATTTAGACCTCAGCAAGCTTGCCAGTGGAATAAGCTCTGCTATGTAGGATATGAATAAAGTTCTTCTCAATGCATAACACTGTTTTATGATCCCTGGAAAGAGGAAAACCATCTTGCCAGCACAAGAATTCTCATATCAACAGTATTGAATGATTCAACAGAAAAGCCTTGATGAAGTGAAAGCCAAGAGTATTGAGGCCCCCTTTTCACACTGATTTTAGAAGCAATGTGAGTTGGTTAGAAGAGACAGTACCAAAGTTTCTTTGGCTTTAAACATCTTAGGAAATATTCTCTAGCTTGTGAGGAGAATTCATTTCTGGGGACAAAAGCTTTTCCAAGGAAACAAACCAAGAAAGTATAGAATTATGTTCTAATTTGGAAGGTTGTGATTGTTCTGCCAGATGGCAGGACTTTTTACTGTGCCATAAGATAGGCTAAACTGCAAATACAGTAATAGCAGAATATATTTTACAAATTATGTGTTATGGAAATCAATCAGCTCAAAACTCTTTAAAAATTTTAATAAAAATATGATTATCATCTCAAGAAGTAACTAATGACCTGATTGAGATTTTAGTGTGTGCTTGACTGTATAATTCTGACCAGATGTCACTAAAGATGGACATGCTTTTAGCATATGTGGTATACAAAAATATTTCATCGGGATTCTTCTCCTAAACAAAAAACACAAACACATAAAGAATTGTTCTGCATTTTCCTGCCTCTCCATCAGCCCTCCCCCAGACCCATTCCCACCACACATATTCCCACTAAGAGTTTGTAGCAATATGTCACAACCACTCCGTTACTCTGTTGCAGTGTGAGAGTTTACTATGAAAGAAAAAGAAAATAATTAAAGCCATATATTGCCAATGTAGTCTAATGGAGCTTGTGATTGTTCTCAGTTGAGCTTAATGAGATAGTAAGCAATAATTTTACCTAAATGCAAAGGGGGAAAAAGCAATAGAGAGACTTTAAAAAAGAAAGATTAAGACAGAACATATTAGAGATGAAACAAGCAGAATGTATAGTTTGTATCACATGCTACAGCTTGCATTAACTTCTCTCCATAAAGGATCAACATCATGAGCAAAATTGTTATTCCTACCGGATAATTAAACTGAATACATTTTGGGGGATGATTCAGCTATGCTGTTTTTTTTTTTTTTTTTTTTTTTTTTTTTTTTTTTTAATGTGGTATGAGGCCAGATTCTGAGCACCTGCCATCATTATTTAGGCAAAGAAAAACCTTGTAAGTGGGTGTTTAGTCTTGGCAGGGGGAATGCGGGTTGCTGAAATGAGGTGCATAGGCATATGCGAGCACTACAGAGACAGAGTGCCCGTGAAATGTTTTTTCCAGGTTTAAATCAGGAGCTTAGTAGCTTATGTAGGTTGATGTAGGGCTCCCACAAATGGAATAGAGTGCTCTGAACCAGCCAACATCACACGGTAAGGCTCAGGATGGTGAAGAGGTGTCTGACACATGGCTGAATTTAAAGTTGGTGTCTTGATGATTTGGAATTTATATATATATATAATGTTTCTTTTTCCCAGTAGGTACCCAGTTGCTGAGGATGTGATGTCCCTTGCTTACCTTGGAGCTGTTCAGGAAACAGTTCAGAAGCCAGTCATTTCCTCAAGAAACATCTGCACTTCCCATAGTGCCTTCACTGCTGGCCTCCAGGACAGTCTGAGCAAGGCAGTGCTCTCTGACCCTCCTAATGAGGTAGAGCCACCATGCACCATACAATTATTATTATTATTATTTTTTAGGAGAAAACACAGCTGATAGCATTTCTTCGTTATTGCCTTTTAAGTGGCCTTAACAGTGTCTTTTTAGTCACCTCAGCTCTTATCACTGTAGTGTCTGAATGGCCAATGTGAGTTTATTGCAATGGTTGTATATTTGTGGTCAAGTGTATTATTTAACAGCTCAATTTAAAAGATCTTACAGTGCTATTAAGATGAGATGTTTGAATCAAAAATGCAAGGTTTGTCTACTAATGGGGTGTGGTACTAAAGGGCTGAAAAAAAATAATAAGTGTAATGATTTGTTTTCTGTGTGCAGACTTTAAAAGAGAGAAGTTGGAATCATTTAGGAGAAGAGACAAAGAAAATGGCAATAAGCTAAAGCCAGCTTTCAACAGACTGAATTTACGTTGGCTGTTTAAGAGATCTTTGGAGTTTGTGTTGTGAGGGAGAAGGGGTTGTGCAGACTCCTCCTACATCTCCATGAGCTCTGTTCCTCTCTGCCTCTGGATACTTAATTATATGTGAATATTTTAACAGGAAAAAACAGCATATGGCTAAACCAGGTCAAAGAAGGTTTATGCAGCTTTCCCATGTAATTTACAGGATGAGTCTGTGAAAATAAATCCTTTCTTGCTTTTCCTGCCTCTAAGTAGCTGAAATGTGTGTCCTTCTTGCTTCTGTTTTATCCAGAATATTTATGGATATGTTCACTTATTAATGAAATTTCTTAAAAGCAGACATTAGACCCACTTCCATTCTCCAAACCACTTACAGTAACTGTATCAACTTTCTGCATCTACTGCTTACTTGGAGACTACAAGTTCCAGGAAAAAGATGTGTGGGTGTTAGCAGGGAGTGGGCGGGGAGAAATATTGCTTTGATTTGCATAAGGCAATGTGTTTTCCAAAAAGTTTTATGCTTGAAGAATGAATGCTGCAGCCCTCTCAGGCCTCTCCAGGATCTTTTCCTGCAGTATTTGTGGTGGCAGTGTGTCAGACAGTTCAATGTAGATGCAGGAGGGCTAAGGCAGCCCTAAGGCAGGCAGCAGGCATCCTTCTGGCATGGGGCTCTCATGATGGATTACCCAGTCAGGTACCACACAAACCCACAACCATCCACATCTGGCAAGTGTGGTCATGAGGCTGGAGAGAGAATGTGGGTTTGTCCTGAGTGAGCTGTGAAAAAAATGTATGAATGTAATGTTTCATCCTTGGTCTGGCAGGACAGGTGAGTGTGCAATGGAAATGATGGTGTCGTGAGTGCCAGTTCACAAGGTACTGCATCTGTGATGCAGTGCAATCAATACAGCCTTCAGTATTTGTGAATTAACACTGAATTTTTCAGAATATTCTAGGGAATTTCAACAACTAGCCCCAAAGCATTCATGTGAGAGTTTTCTATGCTTTTCCTCCCAGCTGTCCTCTAAACAATAAAGAAAATGAAGGAAGGAGATGAACAAATAGATGGTATTCTTCTTTTCTACGTTCCCATTACACACAGAAGTAAACCTCTTTAGAGCTGGTGTGTGTGGTGCTGAGCTTTTCTTTCCAAGACTTGCAAATTACAGATGAGCCCCTTTGTGATACTAGATAACGGAAGCATGCAAACAGCTCACAGGCATATGTGGCTCAAACAGTTTTCATGGGAATGAGTAGAGGGGCTAGGGTTTTAGTGGGAGAGAAAACATCATGGAAACATACAGAGAGAGAGCGGGAAGAAGGCCACAGAGGAAAAGCAGGTTATGGCATAGGAAAAAAAAGTTGATGGAGAGCTTTCCGAGCAGAAAGTTGGCTGAAAAGAGGCTTGGAACTGTGACAGAAAAACATAATTCCTCCTTGACTCTTGTTCTGTTAAGGAGGACAGGCTGCTATATGTTATTTCTAAATGAGGAGGCTTGCATCATAGGAATAATTTATTTTCTCCTCTCAGGAAAAAAAAATCCACACAGGGTCCCAGTTTGGCTCAAAGAGTTTAGGTCAAACAGATAAAAAATATTTATCAAGACTTTGCTAATTGTGTCTTTACAGTGTGCCCTTGCTGGGGTTTATCAATGCCAAGAGCGTGTTATAATTCTAGAAGGAGGGAGGCAAGGGAGCCCTAATAAATAAGTTACAGGGAAATTTATGCTTCCAGCCACCTGCTACCCAGTCAACTGTGCTAATGCCTGGCAAAATCGAAGTCCCAGTGAGATTTCCTGTCTCCTGAATATTAGTTTCCCCTGTAGTAGGTAGATACATCTCTAATGGGTTTCTGGCCACCTGCAGACCTGTCCAGCTGGGTAAATTGCACTTCATTGTAATGAACCTGCTTAAGCAACCAGGAGGAAAGTTGCTTCAAAATTATTTCCATAATGGGGGAAAAAAATCTTAATTAAAATATTATGCTATTAAATAGCAAATAGAACAGCTAGAAAACTGAAAGCACTTATTAGTAGCTTGTCTTTTTGTCCTATTTTAAATGCTAATGAATATAGCTGATGATACCTATTGCAGGTCATATTACCAGGGCATACTAAGTTGTGTGATCTGTGTAGTAAGACATATGGGGATATTGCAGGCATTATCTGGACATGCTGTTTGGATATTTTATTAAAACGTGTTTTCTAGACACTTTGTAATGCACCTGGATCCTAATGTATTCATAGTTAATAAATTCTAATGGATATATAAATTTGCAAAGGAGGCAAGGTCAGTGAGAAGGTAGATGTATCCCATAAATATAGCACACTCCAGAGACTTGTCTATAAGATGACAAATATCACCCTCCTTTCCTTTTCACCCCCCTAGAAGTGCTCATGGGAAAAGTAGCTGGGGAATCCAATGGATATGTGACTCATAGAAACATCAAGGATGAATGCAAAGGAAAATAACCTAATTTCTCACACTGCCTTGTGACTTGTCACAGAAGATGAAGTGGCAAACCCTTATAGAAAAGAAGATTTTCCAATGTGTCAAAGGTGACAGCAGGGACAACCATCTCTGACCATATAAGCTGGTAAGATGCAGTTCTTTCTGGAAAATTCCCATTTTCAGGGTGAGGAGGTGAATAGCCCAACACATAAGTCAGCTCCTGTGTGCAAGCAACTGGGGAAATCGTAATCGATAAGCATAACCTAGGAGGACATACTCCTGCCTCCTATTTTTCTATTGTAGTTTTATTATTGCAGATCCCTATTTTAATCTGTGTATGACAAAATGAAACGGTTCTTACGTGTTATCTCCATTTTGTATAGTAATAAAATGCTTTGCTATCACTGAGTAGGCATTAGGCATTGTAAATTCAGTTACTATGATTGCTGGACACTTTCTAGAGTACCACACACTGGTCAACATGGTCAAGAGTGTCCCCAGAGCCTGTAAAGTAGTGTCCATTTGCCTGCAAATGCATGCTGTAAATTAGTAAGTTTGCCTCTTTACACTGGAAAGAAGGAGAGTTTTCCAGGGTCTAGATCTGGACATCACTTCATTTGCATTGTGATGCCTCAGCAGGGATGGGATGCTTGCATGTCCCTTACTGCCATTTCCCACCTGAGTTCCAGTGGCACTCCTTGCAACCAAGGTCATGGGCTGACTCTGGGTTGCAGAGATACGCTGCAAGACCAAAAAGATGTTATGTTTGCAGAGGAAACACTTTTGCAGCCTTTTTTGTAATCACTAAAAGAGGTGGGAAGAAATGCTGGAACTATGATCTCCCATGATCCTTCCATATGGCACAATTTCCCTGTGACAATGGTAAATTTAATGATGGTAAATTTACCATTGTGTGCAACGGTAAATTCATTCTGTCATTGCACTGGGGTTTTTGCTTTTGAATTTTGCTCTGGTTGAGTAAATATTCTGATTCTGTCTGGACTTGTCATCCTTCTAGATTCCCTTAAATTTTTAAATGAACCTCTGTGTTCAGGCATTGCTCACTGGGCAAATACTCCTGAATGCCAGAATGAAACAGTCAGCAGTTAGTAACAGCAATTACAAACAAACTCCAGGCCAATTTCTGCTCTGAAAATTAAAATATAGCAGCTTTTACTACCATTTCTGAGTCTCTACTCCTTTTGTGATCTTTCTACAGATACATGAAATGTGGTTAATTAACCTGCCATCACCTTCTTTTCTGTGAATCACGCTATCTGCTCTGCACGCTGAAGTTTTTCAGTGATGTATGTTCCTCCCTGTGCTGACATTTTATTTAACCTCTTCATAATCTACTAACTTAATTCAGTTTTGCATATTTTTTTTCTTGCATGCTGGTATTTCTAGTGTTCCTGTTCTTTCTATTCATTTTGAAGTAGATAACCCACATTAGTGTAAGATGACCCAGTCGGTCATTCTTTCAGTTTGTTTCTTCAGTGGAAGTTGGCCATGCTTTTCTGGAAGGTAAGGCATCTCTGCCTTTGCAGGTATATTTCACAATTAGAATTTGGAAACTTTTTTTTTTTTTTTTTTTTTTGATAGGTTGTCTGTTATCCTAAATTTTATGAAAAAGAAAATTACAAAAGGAGAACATTTGCATTTAATAAAGAAGCTATGAAAAAAATGAAGCTTTAAAATGTTGTCTTGTTTGAGACAGACTTAGGATAGTGAAATTAGTAAGTAAAATTTAGATAAAACAGAGAAAGATAGCTACCACTGCAATGCAGTGAAATGGAGTTAAGGAGTCTGAGTGATTCTTTCTTGTAAAGGTCAACATCATCGACTGAGTTTTTGTGAACCTAATAAATTCTAAGATATGTTATAAATAGAAGCATCTCAAGGGCAGTACTTAAGTCATTCAGTTGAAAAATGGGACAAAATAAATAGTAAAATGATAATGAGAAATGGCAAATCAAGTTAAAATGGTACGTTTAGACCTGACTTTCTTGATAATACAATTTTAAAATGTTACCAAATCAATTCTTATTTATAATGCGCTTTGGAAAGAGATTAACTGATTTTGGATACAAGCTCAGTTTCTACGCAGGTTTTCAATAATGCCAACTCTATAAGTATTTGACTATTTTTAAAGGATGTCACAGCAATTAAAATCTCTGTTTACATATTTAAAATCTTGTGTGAATTTTAACCTGTAAATCAAATGTGATGTGAGAAAAGGAACCAAATGTTTTACTGCGTTACATTCTAGACAGAGTTACAATGCTTTATTTAGTTTTTAGGTGATAAAAGTGTAATTTATTAGTAAGGAAGATAATTGGTCAGAAGCTTGTAATAAATTATGTCAAACCATATTTTTAAATCAAGAATTCAGGGAATTCATTTATTCAGTGACTTGTAGGAGATAAAATTAGATGAATACAGAGATCTATTCCAGCTTTAAATTATATTCATAGCTTTATAACAAGCACCCCACCAACTGTGTATTATATAATTTTCATTTTTATACAGTATTTTTATAATTTTAAGTTAGCCAGATCTTGAACATAATTGACAAAAGTAATGGTTTATTCCTAATCATTTTAAAGAACCAACATGTTTAATATCTCAAGCAGAAACTAGAAAAAGGCACCAAGAAGTGAAAAGACATTCCTGATGATGGGCAGTGGTGAACCTGGAAGCGAGGCTGGTTTTCGGAATGACAGGACAGTCTTTGTCTATCCATTCACTTTATTTCATACCATCATATGCAGATTTTTTTTTTTTTTTTTTTTAATAAAGAATTAACATCAAAGTGCTTCATGGGTTCCACAAAGTCTTTGATGCTTCTTCCTTTACAGGGTGCTTCTTCCTTTATACAGCCATTTCTCTGTATGGGATGGTCTTTCTCATGCTGTGGAGGTAGGACTAGGGGGGATTTTTGTGAACAATATCTTTCTCAATGAAACTTTGCAATGTTTCCTAAGTATGATCAGACTTCAGACTGGTCTTTTCTCATAAAGAAGAATGTCTGTAACCTATGATCAACCTCCAAAATGCTCTGTTCCCAGCTCTGTCTCGTGGCTTGATCAAGTAATTATATCTTCAGGAGATGAGCAGGGACTGGAAAAGGGATTTTTGCTGGTGCCTGCTGTCTGAATCAGTGTAGGGGAGAAACAACTGTCTCCTGGCCTGGCTGGCTCCTCTTTGTGTATTGTACCTCCCACTGAAGACATGTTAGCTTTACCACCCAACCGTGTATACACTCCTCTTGAGCAAAGCAAAGGCTTTGTAGCTGGTGAGATGAAGAGAGAAAATGCAGAGGAAAGGTTGGCAGCCCTAGGTCTTTCCTCAGAAAGGGGTGCACCAATAAAATGCAATCATCAAGTGGAAAGTGATGCTTATGCTCCAAAGGACAAGTAAGCATTATCTTCTGTGCTAAAAGGTATTGCTCACTAGACTTCATCCCCTTCTAGATCATTTGCACTTTCACATAGATTAATATTTTCTACAGTTGTCCCTAATAACAGTTTGGAGAAAAGGGGTGCCAAGAAGTGACCTTGTTGCTCTCTGCAACTTCCTGAGAATGGAAATGGAAAGGGTAGTGCCAGTCTCTCCTCCCTGGGAAGCAGTTATATAGAACATCTGGGAATGGCACAAAACTGCACCATGGGAAGTTCAGACTAGAAATTAGAAAACTTCTTTACAGTAATAGTGGTCAAACTCTGGAACAGGCTTCCTTGTGAGGTGGTTGATGTCCCATGCCTGTCAGCATTCAAGAGGCATTTGGATAATGCCCTTAACAACGTGCTTTAACATTTGGTTTAACATGCTTTTTCATTAGCCCTGAAGTGGTTAGGAAGTTGATGATCTGTGTAGGTCCCTTCCAACTGAACTATTCTTATTACTGTATTAAAAACAAACAAACAAACCATCAAAACACAAACAAAACAAACAAAACATCTAAAACCCCCAAAACAGTTTATGAAATATTTAACCTCTTTCCTCACTTTCCTCAGTTAATGCTTACAGAACAGAGTGGTGAAGGAGAGCACTTAGATCTCTGTACATTGTGAACTGTCACATTAAACTACACCAGAAGAACTACATGGGTAAGCTGTGGGCATACTACTCTGTTATATCTAGCACAATTCAGGGCTTTGAGGTCTTTTTCACACCCCTATTCTTCTCAATTCATGCATTTTGTCTACAGCTTCTGCCCTCTCCACCTTGTATTTTGTCTGCTGGGAGCGCATGCAGCAGATGAAGGTAAAGCAACAACAGGAAAGCATATGAACATAGATGCACAATAACCAGAGGCACTCACTCACACAGAACAAGTGGTAAGGTCATGGAGAAGTCACAGGGAGGGCAGAACCTAAAAGAAAAAGGACTAAAACAGGATACGTTCACAGAAACAATGCTGATAGTATCTTCATCTTGTGTTCAAGGCACTCTGCCCCCTAACGAATGATAACACTGCAACTCAATGGGTAGGAACTAACCATTAAAAGAGCTGCAGGTAGCCTAGCACTGTGGCCCTGGGCTTCATAATTCCTATCCAGCTGATGGCAGGGTGGTGGATAGTTGCTCACCCAGGCCAAAAGGATGTGGGATCCTAGAAGAATCTGTCCCACTCCTAATTCTTTTTTGGATCTTCACCAGAACTCTAGGAGAGAGGACATCATAGTAAATGGCCACTGTCACCTTATTTACAATCCTACATTGCTCTTACGGGATTATCTGAATTACTTCATGAACTCGTAAAAATCCAGTATGGTATTTTCTAAAAGAAATGCCAAATGTGCAGTAACATACCTATAAGCCCTGTGACAAAGGCCTAATATGAAAGTAGCTCAGGAAGATCTTGCAGAGAGAAGGAGCCCAGACATGGAGGCATGTTCTGTAGCCACCAGTGGATGCAAGGGGAGGTAAATGATAAAGTCTGCTAGGCAGGCTTGAGATAGGCTTGTTTTCCTGTGTTGTATTACAGCTTTAGAAAAGTATTTCTGTTACCGATAAGCAGAGAAATTTTTGTAGGTGTAATAGTGTGTAGAAGTCCAATCCAGCTGGCTGTTCGGAGGTGGCCAAGGTGTGAGGGAGGTAGCGTCTGAGTCTGTCTTGTGAAGCTGACCACATGAAGAGGAAAGGGCAGGCAGACAGTATTGCTGGAGAGGTTTTGTTTTGCAAGATATGGCAAAATGCCTGAGAGCTCTGTAGGGAGCTGCCTGAGGTTGTGAGTGAATTATATGTCCCTTTGTGCACTGAAGGTCAGACAAGATGAACCAATGATCCTTTGGGATCTTAAACTCCGTGAAATGGAGTCAAGGGTGACTGGCACAGAAAAAAAGATGAAATAAGTTTTGGTGGGTTAACGCTGTAAGCAGCTGAGTGCCACATTGTTGCTTGCACATTCCTCATTGGAATCGGAGAATTGGAAATGCAGAAGTGAGAAAACTCATGGTGAAAACAAAGGCAGTTTGGTAGGTAAAGCAAAAGCTGTGTGTGCAGGCAAAGCAAAATAAGGAATTCATTCACCACTTCACATTGGCAGGCAGATGTTCAGCCATTCACAGGAAAGCAGGGCACCATCACAGGTAGCAGTTACTCAGGAAGACAAATGCCATTAATGGACATTCTGCTCCCTCTGCTTCTTACCCTCAGCTTTTGTTGACGATCACAATGTCATGTGGTATGGGATATCCCTTTGGTCAGTTGGGGTCAGCTCTCCTGGCTTTGTTCCCTCCCAGTTTTTTCACTGCTCAGCAACAGCTTAACAGTAGGTGTCTTATCAACATTGTTTTGGTCACAAATCCAAAACACAGCACCAAAGAAGAAAATTTCATCCATCCCAGCCAAAATCAGTAAATAAGTTCATCCTGCTGGTTCTATTGTATTGATTTTGGTTTTGTTTTTGATTGTAGTTGTTTTCTTTTGAGAGAGAATACAGTAGAAATGATTTTCCTGCTACTCTAATGACTTGAAGGAAGCAGCCCAGGGTTGTTATAGAGGTTAGCACATAGGCAGTTGTTGTAACCATGTCATCCCAAGTTTGGGAACCATCAGTGTAAACTGCCCCAGAACTTTGTTTTGTCTTGTCTGTTCATTTCATCATAATATCTGCCAAGTGATTTCTGCTTCAGTACACCAGACACTGTACACCTCCAGACCCCAGTGGAGCCTGGCCCTTACATATAACTTGCATAACAGAAAACTAAGAAGAAACGGTCTTTATTTTTTTTTATGTTTTTTTTTTTTTTATTTTTGTAAACCATTAGGAAAACTTGTGGATTTCTCTGAACAACTTTAAGGCAGTTTGCAATGAGATACTTTTGTAGGAAGCAGAAAGTAAATACTCAAACTGCTAACTGCTAGCTTTCAGCATGTATCAAGGAAACAGTCAGAGCTGTGCTTTGTAATTGTGGTATTCAAGACAGACGAACCTAAATAGTTTTTGTATGGATTTCTGAAAGATCAATATTGTCGCCTCTTTTTCAAGCCTGTCCTATGACATAGATAGATACATTGCTAGAAAAGTTGTGTATTTGGCTGCTGCAGATGTGGGAGAATTTCTGACAGGTTCCCTGAAATACCGAAAGAAACAATTGAAGTTTTCATTATATTCTCTGACACGTAAGAGTTTAAGATGTTACCTATAAATGTAACATACTGGTTTCTTTTATAAAAGAAATGGTTGAGCTTTTGCAGGAAAAATAACCCTTAAGTGTTAAGTCTTTGGATACCCAACCTTGTAATAAGTAATTTGAAGGAGTATTGGTGACGGTGAGTGATTTCTCTCTCACAACACCCAGGAACAATAGAAGCGAAGGTCATCATGGTGTCAGTCAAGATCTACTCTTGTTTCTGAGTCCTCCTGTTGTGTCTATAAGTTCTTGGGACCTGAATATTAACTGCAAACTAAAATGCAGTTTGAATCCCACTGTTCTTTTTCCCTCATTAGATGAATACAGAAGAATAGAAAACAATGTCAGGAAACCCTTGTATTTATTTTTAGACTTATTCGTTAATGGTTTTCCCTCCCCCACTCCAGCCAAACTCCTGTTGAAGGTGATCACTAAGGGCTGCAAGACTTGTCCCCTTCTTGCAGCAGGCTCTGATTTTGGCTGAAGTGAAGGCCTGCCAAGGTTCAATTGCTCAGTGAAGCAAATAGCAAGCCTCTCCCTGCAAAGGGCAGTTCATTGCCCACATAAAATTGTGACTGTGATTTAAAGAGAGAAGTGGTAGCTGGAGAGAGTTTAAATGCACATTTGTCCCTGTCACAGTGTGATCTTTGCACTTACCAGACAGCAGTTTCATGCGTGCTGTAAGCCCATCAGCGTGCCCCAAGGCAGAGAGAGGCAGTCTTGCCTTTCTCCCTCTACTTCTAGCCCTGCTGTTCCTGCTGGGCATGCACCAACTAACTTCCCTGAAAATGTACCCTACCAAAAAAAAGCACAGAGAACTGAAAGCATGGTTGTGGTCTGGCTGACAGTGTGGTTACATGAGTGATGATGCCAATGCAAGCTGTGGGGTGGGGACATACAACCACAGACACTGGGATGGCAGGGTCACCCCTTCTCAGTGGCTGTGTGGTCTTCAGTTGGCTTAAAACACTTGTGAAAGCATGCTGGGAAATACAGACAGGTAGAACCTTAGAAGGTGATGATGCGAATTACTGGGGAGTTTAGCAGTGAATGAGCAAATCCCCATGGGAACTCCACAGTAGATGCCAATTAAAGGATCAAAGAGCAAAGATTCAGGTGCCAAAATTAGGTGATGATAGTTGCAACAGAGAATGATTGGAGTAGTGAGGTGTTAATATATGCAACTGGAAGAGCACTTTAGAGAACTAATGGGTAGGGGTAAAGCAAAAATAATTAAAATTATATTTAATGAGGGAAACAGGAAAGGAGGCTAGCACTGTTTGCTCTCTGAGGAAATGAGAAAGAAAATAAATGAGTGAATAGAGACGATAAAGAAGCAAAAAATGGTTAATGGATGAAAAATGAAAATCACTGATTTGTTTCCTTTGTCTAAAGGTATTATAAAAAGAAATAGGAAAAATATAATTGTGACATTAGGGGAGTTTCATATTCCTTGATGATACATCAGTCTCAGTTTCAGATGTATTTGATCATCTGGATAGCTATCAGTAGGTAAATATTTTGTCAAGATTAATCAGCTTTTTAAAGTATGATTTAAAAAGCAGGTCTGTAGGGGCTCATCTCCAGTGGAGGTAAACTTTGCTTTCTCTGGCTGTATGGCACCATATTTCTGCCAATATGTTGTGGAAAAACATCTGGCTTATTCTTGCTCACAGAAAAGGACACAAAAGTGCATTATATTGTGTGGTTAAACTACTGACTTCTAAGCATCTGCTGCAGTTAGGGAGGAGTATATTGATATATCAATATCGATGCCATATGGCATATAGGGAGTTCCTTGCTTATAAAACTCTTGGTATTTGTACGGGGCTGTTTTTGTCTTACAGGTAACCAGACTGTTTCTCCGAACTGCACAAGTGTTAAAATATTCTGTATGCACAGGGATGGTGAGAGGCCTCAGACTATGCTGATGGCATGGGGAGAGGCAGTGCCAGAACTGGGAGCAGAAAGAAAAGCCCTTGATTTCCTGGCCATAGTTTTATATTAACCAACTACTTTTCCTGGGAAGAATGACTCAAAGGTAAGTGGGAGGTTCAAATAACAAAGTCACTATAGTTCAAATAGCACTATGAAAAATTTTAAATTCATAACATGAGAAGTCAGTGGGAGAAATGGAAGGCGAGGACTGTGCACCTCTGTGCTCCCAATAGCATCTCACACCCTGAATTCTCATCTCTGAATGCCACCTCAGAAAAGTAGCTTACATAGGATACTATGAGTTTCCAGCTGTGTCTGGCAATATGCTTGACCACAGAAAGTATAATACAGGCACTGATGTTGGAAATTGGTTGCTTGGCAAAAATCCTTAGAAGAGGGAAGCCTACATCTTGTTTTTTCCACAGGCTCAGTATCTGTCCTTATCTCCTAAGTACCAGAAGGTTTTGCAGCTCAGACTACCAGCAATATGGGCTGCCTGCCAGCTGGAAGCAAAGCAGTAGCATGGCAGCCTTTACAAAGGCTTCTTTCTGTTTTATTCCACAGTTTTCTTTGGAGGTGATCTGCTGTCTTCTCTACACTCTCATGATAGCTGACGCTGGCACAGGGACCTCTCAGGCAACGTCTGTCTTCTACAGAGATCTTTGATCCTTCTGGATCATGAGGTTGGCTTAACAATGAAGCCTGATGTCTTCTCAGCCTCTAGGCAAGCAACCTGTTGCCACCTGAAATGTGGTCATCCGCACCGATCTGTTTCTCCATTAAGAACCCAGTGTGTGGGAGGAGGGAGTGTGGTGGTTTTACTGTGCTAGGCAGTTGAACACCACAACCGCTCTCTCACTCCCCCTCCTCAGATGAGGAGGGGAAGAAGTAAAGGAAAGAACAACTCATGGGTTGAGATAAGGATGATTTAATTAAAGAGGGGAAAATATATATATATATATATATATATATATATATAATTAATTAAGGAAATATTATTATTAATTAAACAATTCAACTAAAGGGAAAAAAGGGAAAGGGGAAAAGGGAGGGGGAAAGGGAAAAACTAAACAAAACAAGTAAAGACTATGTGGAAATGCAGAGGAAAGAAATTACTCTCTACTTCCCACAAATGAGCGATGCTTGACCACGTCCTTGAAGCAGGGCCTCAACGCACGTAGCCGGTGTTCGGGAGGAGGACAGACGTTTTTGCAACGAGAGCCCACCCCTCCCCTCTTCTTCCTTTTTCCACCTTTTATTGCTGAGTGTGACATCATATGGTATGGAATATCCCTTTGGTTGGTTTAGGTCAGCTGCCCTGCTGATGTTTCTTTCTCACTTTTTGCCCACCCCCTAGGAGGGTCAGAGAGAGTCCTGATGCTGTGCCAGCACTTCTCAGCAGCAGACACAACACTGGTGTGATACCACTGCTGTTCTAGCTACAAGTGCAGAGTGCAGCACTGTATGGGCTGCCGCAGGGAAAGTTAACATCCCAGCCAGACCCAGTACAGGGAGAAAGACTAATGTTGAAATTATGAGGCATTTTCTTTCAACTCTGTATTTGCCTTGTGGTTTCCTGTTAGTGTGTTATCTCTTGTCCCTTCAGGAGAACCGAAACCAGAACAATGTACTCTTAGCCCTCTTAGCATTATGTAAAATTTGTATTTCTCATGTTTTAAAATACAACTAAAGACATAATTTGATCTGTCTACAGTCTGACTGGAATTGCTCTGTTATGTCTGTCACACAACATCCTTACTAATCTATAACTGACATTAATTATGGTAGACTAGCAAAGAACCAGGAAGGCTGTAATGGTGGTTAGGTGACTCTCTAGAAGCAGGTACTTGCAAAGAGAAATAAATTCATTTATTTATTTATTTATTTATTCTGCTAAAAAAGAGGCTTGGCAGGTGTGAACACATCTAGTCACAAAGTAATACAAGTGTAAAAACCACAGGTTTTAACAACAACTATACACACACGCATATGTATATATATGCATATTTACACATACGTGTCAACCTTATCAGAGATCTTGGAAGAAAAGTCTGCAGTGTAACTTCCTGTTCAGAAGAGCTAAGGTGTTAATAAGGAAATATTAGACCTAATCTTGTGAGTTGGGCTGTATAAAAGTGTGTTATAATGTTGGCATATTGATGACTTTCTATAATTTTAGCTGAGATCTTAAAGTTGGATCTCCTTGATTTTAAAACTACAAGATCTCTTCCTACTTCTTACAGCTCACAACTGATTTTACCTTGCTTGGTTAAATCAGTTAACCTTTACTGTGCTCAGGAAAATGGCTGCTAAAATTCCATGGTTTTGTTAGACATAAAGAAAAGACTTTTTCATTTGTAATTCATATAAGCTGTAAACAGTGTGCTGTTATTGCATATGGGGCATTTGTTACAGCACAGAACTACTCTGTCTTCAGAAATCAATCTTTTGCTGTTAGGCCTTTGGATAATATTTTTGTAGTGTAGACTGTGCTATCTGACTGTTAGACATTTCTTCTCTTGTTCTCTGAAGCTGCTGGTGTTAGAATTTCCCAGAGACAGGGTATTAGACTAGGCAGAATCACAGGATCTACACTGTGAGATCAAAATGTGTTAGGAATATATTTGTAACAAAGTCTCAGCACAACTCTCATAACATTCTGTGGCAATAGCTAGTCTTGTTAGTAGTTTCCTCTTACTGTGATACAGTTTTTCATCTTCAATAGTTTTCCTTTTCCTTTCCTTTTCCTTTCCTTTTCCTTTCCGTTTCCTTTCCGTTTCCTTTCCTTTTCCTTTTCCTTTTCCTTTTCCTTTTCCTTTTCCTTTTCCTTTCCTTTCCTTTCCATAACACAGAGAATAATAAACATAGAACATTGTTCACTTCAGAAGAGGTTTGCCAGTTAGACAGGGGAGGAGCTTGTTTCCAGGTCTGCATCCTTATGAAGCATGACATCTCTCCAGCTCCATTTGGGACTACTAAATTCTTCCCATGAGCCCTCAGAACTTATCTGCCTTTCCCATGTCTTTTTCTGCGCTCCTGTTGGTTCTCATAAATACCCAACAGACTCTAAACTCTCTTCTTGTTGAATCTGGCTTCCATTCACACCTCCTACATGTTCCAACTGATGCATTCATTGACCTTCAGAGAAGAAATGAGGCACAAATAGCACCTATAACTTTTGAAGATGAATTCCTCTGTCTTGGCAAGGCCTCACACGCACTGTCTCGACGAGTCAAACAGGACCTCTTCCGTCATTAAACTAACTTTTTTTAGTTTAAAAAATCAAGAAGCTTCTTCTTTAATACTTTTTTTTGGTGTTCTTCTGAGTCTTCAGGTGCAAATGCTTCAACTTTCCCAGAGTTTTTTCACTGCCAAGAGAGCTGGAAATGTCCCTGTGTGGTGTCCTGAGTCCACTAGCTGAGATCCTGGGAGTAATGCCAAATGTACAAGGCATGACAAAACCATGAATTGAAAATACTACTAACTAGACCAATCTAATTAATACTTTCTAAACCCACAAGTTTAGAAAATGAAGCATGTAATTAGAAGTAATACTAGTCTTTTGAAATCCTAGCCTTGGGCCATGTGGATATTCTGTAGTATAACTAGAAAACACGACTGGGATCATTAATAATACTCCTAAAAGAAAATTCAAGACAGTAAATAGAAGGGACCAGGGTCAGGACTCTTTGATGGTGGTGGGTAGAAGTGCCTAAAGGACAGGACTCCTTGAGTCCAATGATTGTGTTCAGTGAGTTGTGCAAAATTGTGTGTGAGAGCCAGTGTAAGGCAACAGTTTTCTTGTGAATTGGGCCTTGCTTTGTCATTCAAGCTATCAACCTCCAGAGTGAAAAAAATATATGTCCCAAATCACAGGGAAGCTGTGGGCATTGAGTTTGTCATCTGAAAAGTGCAGTAGGTATTGTTGGCAGGAAGCCGTGGCATCCTTTACAGCTTCACTATGATTTACTGCAGGCAGAGATTCTTTCTGGGGCTGCGGAGCCTAAGGCTAAAAGTGGTCTGAGTGTCAGCAAATTGGGTCGAGATTTTTCTTTTGAGGCAGAAATACTGGTAAGATAATTTGGAGTAGGAATCACAGGTGCTATGCTATTTTCTTTTTGACATCTCTCAGTGCATAGCCTGCACTTGGGCTCAGTTTCCTTGAACTGATGTGTTAATAAACTATGAGCAGGAAAGCCCTGCCTTTGGCCATCTCTGCCGCAACATCCTCTATTTCTAGGATGCATGGAAAAGACAAAAAGATCCAAATGACTGAGGGCTCTTTCTCTTCTCTTAGGGGCTAACCCTTGTCTTTTCTACCCCATAACAACTCAGTTCAAAGACCTCCTACCTAGTCTAAAAAGGGAGCCTTGTCATTAACTTTCCCTGTCCAGTTGCTTGGCAACGCAAGGTAAAGATCTAAACAAAAGGACAAAGAAAAATGATTTAATTCACAAGACACCCTGAAGAGCTCTGGAGGTAGTTACTTCATAGTACTCTTTCTGTGGTTTGGCTTATGCTGCAAAATTTTGCTCAAAAAACAGTGTGACACCCCCAGTTATCACCGGTATGCTGAAAAAAGCCCTTGTAGCAGACGCACATATGGCTAGAGAAAAAATGTTTGCTGGCATGGCTCATGCTGTCTGGGGAGGAGGTGTAAATAGATCAACAGAAAAATTCAGCTTAGTGACATATGTTACCTCCACCCTGGGGGTCTACAGCAGAGCTCTCTCTGCTGGTGCAGGGATGTACCCTGAGCATGTGTCTATGTGTCTGCTCCTCTTATCTCTGGCCATGGGAAAACGTCGGGGGCCAATTCATTCATGTCTCCTTGCTGCCTCCAATGCCGGGTGACATGTCTCATTATGTACTGTGGTGGCTCTTGGCACTTCCATTCAGTACTGGAATGAGATGCAAGTCCTCACAAGACACGTAATGTATGCACTACTGGTGCCAAACCGGAGCCTATCTCTTGTAGAATGGCTTTGATACATCAATAAATGGAGCTGGCTGACAAAAATTCCTTAACAATGAAGTATCATTTCAAAGCCAATATTTTTTTAGAGTGCTGAAGGTACAAGGAGCCCTAATGACTAACAGAGGATCGTTATGTATGCAGGTGAAAAAGGAAGATGACAAGGATTTTAAATCAATCTATCACATTATGCATTTACCTGCCAGCAGTGAGTTTTTCACCCCTTTCATTTTCCACTGCCAAATACCACAGATTCAGGCTGGTAAGCAGAGCATTTGGGGGCAGAATTTACATTAAAAATGAACCTTTTACATAAATTATGACCTCTTTTGTTTCCCTGCTGACTGATGCACTTTAGCTGTCACATGCCCATTGTAGAGGGACTATTCTTTCCCTGATGTGTGCATGTAATTCTCATTAACATCAAGGCGACTTACAAGTACTCATTTGGGAAAGACAGAACCCGAAGTGCTTCTAAATGCTTATGACAGGGGTGCCCGTAGTGCCAGGTCCTACCAGCCAAGATCCAAAATTTTTATCTGGCTGAGAGCCTCTCCCTTCCTAATATGTCCCTCAGACACTGAGTCCCAGTACCCTAACTCGAGTGCCCTTCCAGGCCCTGCCACAATCCCCCTCCATCTCCCCACATCCTCCTGCCAACCTGAGCCCCTTGCTGGTCACACTCCCACCTCTCCAGACAACCTGGGTGCTGTCACCCTGTAGCTGCCAGCCTTGTTTCGTGGAGCTCCATGAGCTGGAGAGAGGCGAATACATGCACATCATCCCTCCTGTTTTCATGAGCAGGGGGGGCTCCTTGCAAGCTGTGGTATTCCCCTTCCTGGTGTTTAAACTGCTGTTATCCCCTCCCACTCTGGCACATCTGGTGTAAGAAAATGACAGCAGGCTGGGGGAGCTGGCAAGCTGTGTGCAGATGACAAAATGTCACTTGGCTGCTCTCTATTGTGGTCCCGAAGCATTAGGACTGCGAAGAGAAGGCACCACAGTGGGAGGTTAGCTCAGGAAGGGGGGGGGGGGGGGGGGGGAGCTTTGTGGATTGCTTTTATCTTTGTGTGCAGTTAGCATGATCTCTGTGTTAGGCATGGGCAAGGTATCTGTTTGCAAGTGGCTTCTCCCACTCCCAGGTCTACTTGTGGTGCTAGTACTGCAACAGAAGGCATGGGACCAAACTTGTGCTGTCCGCAGACATAGTAGGTTGGTAGGCAGGGAAAGAGTGGAAAAGCAGCAAGGCTGTTCCAAGGGCAAGGGAAGAATGACCAATGAAAGTTTGACAGTGCTCATGTTTAGCATCTGTAACTTGTTTCTTGGTCTTGGTGGGTAAAAGATCACAGAGACTTTTCATTTGATGAGTGTAAAATAAAAAATTGACCAACTGATGTTATAGGAGCTTAGTCCAACTGATGTTAGAGGAGCTTAGAGCATAAAAATACTTCCAAGTAATTTATCTCTGAGAGCTGGCAGCCCCTATTCCAGCCTTCCAAGGGGCCACAGACTAATCACAACAATAAAGTAACTTGCGAAGTTAACAAGTTGTCTGCAACGTGATAGAGAGGAGGGAATTGCCTCACTGAGGAAAAGAAAATTGCCTGCCAGTGGCATTGGTATTTCTTAAAATGAGAAGTCATGAAAGAGAGAAGAATGGAAAAACACGGACACAGATCACTGCTACACCTTTGGGAAGATGCCTTCAGTGGCTCTGTTAAGAAGCGAGCAGCCACCCAGCTCCTCCCTGGACCACCACCTGGTTGAATACTGAGATAGGGGTGTTTCATAGCGGCATGGGGTTATTGGGCACTTGAGATTTAGATAAGCTTAGCAGATGCTTTCCAATCTCCAGAATTTTCTTGTTTTGAAACCTTGTGTATCTACCAGCTTTTGTGAACCTTAAATTAAAACAACAATACAAAACACGCCTCTAGCTGTTTTATAATTTTCCATAAGGATGAAACTGGGCACACGTAACTTTGCCTTAGAAATTTGCCTCCTGCCAGGTATCTGAATGCATTTAGTTTTTTAATATGCTGGAGTCATGTAAGTTCAATAAGCCTAACAATGCACATTGTGGTATGGTTTACTACTTAATTACGCAGTTATTTTCTGCAAGAAATGTCTTTTCATTTTTTTTTTTTCCACTTAATAACTCCTTCTCGGGCTTTAGTATTCTTTACCTAGAAAAAAAAAAAAAAAAGAATCTTTTTTAACTGCAGAATGGGCAAACTGAGAGTGGCAGAATGCTTTTTGGAGAGTGAAACTGGCAAGTGCCTGCCAGGTCGTAGCGGTATTATGTGGCACGACTTTCAGGCTGGTAAACATGTGCACTTCTTAGTACTTGCTTTCATGTGGGGAGGGGGTGTAGTCTCAATATTTCACATATGTCACCTAAGGGGAAACAGAGCCATCATACTGGTACAGACCGGTATCCGTGCTGAGACTAGTCTGTTTTTCAGTAGTTTTAGAAAATAATAAATCACATGCTTTGTGCTTTCTGCTTAACAGCAGCATGCACTCTAGAAGCTAAAGTATCTCTCAACAGTTGTTTCCTATTCCTGAAGAAGGGAGTAAAAAGACGAGCAGTAACAGTTAGATGTGAGGGAGGATTAAGGCTGTGGGGGTGGTGAGCGATTATACATATGTTGACATTTCAACTCTAATTAACTAAGAAGTGTTGAGTCAGTGGTGGCATGTAGCTACATGGCTGCTGGAGCAGACCAGGGACTCGTCTTTTCTTAAGATAGACATCAAAGAAATGTGGGCTGAATTGCCATCTGGAGGTGCCCATCTCTACTCACAGAAGAAAACTACATGGCTTGCTTTGACCTCACTTTTGGATGACTAGAGAAGATGAAGATGAATCCCACTGCTGTGACTCAGAGCTTGATCTCTTTCTCTGCCATTTTGCAGGATGATAACTCACTCCTTTCAAGTTTCCAGCTTCCAAACTTCATTCTTTGCTTCCTTCCACACTTGTCCTCTTCCCCACCACATACATCTCTTTGGAAAGAGACAGCAAATGACCAGCATTTTTGTTTCAATAACACTGCCAGGATTTAAAATTCTTTTTATGCAGTGGAACAAAATAAGACCTCCACTTTGTGTTGCTTTATTTTCTTTTAGGTGAATGAACAAAAGCCTGGTGATGGTACTTACCTGCATGATTTGGAGACCTTTTCACCGTAAGATCAACCAGACTATGACCTTGGGTCATATTCAGCTCCTCTGCACTGCAGGTTTTCCATCTCTAGACTACTGACATGGGAGTTTTAATAGCAGAAGTTTTGTAACTTTCTTGTTACAATCCTGCCCCTCTGAAATATGTTGTTTTTAACTACTTAGGATTTTCAAAGATAAATAAAGTGAAGCTGCAAAATACTGGCCACCTTCAATACATTCAGTGTTCTGACTTGACTCTCTCTCCTATTCTGAGGGGGAAATATCTGTTCTCTCTATAATTCAGAATGATGTTACTGCTGCATATATAAACATATCCAGTACAATTCTCTAGTGATGACTTGGATCCCATTTGCAGTATAGTGAATGCTTTTCCAAACTAATTCTGGTAACCTGTGCTGAGCTCCATGCTTCCATGGCTACACCACCACACTCAGTAATGGACCAGTGTGAGCACTGCCTTGCTCAGACAACTTGAATATGTAAATGGTGTGACACTTTAGCCTTAAATAGTAGCTTTGATGTTACAGTTCCTTTCATGCAAGAGGCTTTCTGTATTTGAGGGCTGCCTTTATATGCACTGAAGTGCAGTGGGAGAATCACTGCAGCAGTTCAATAGGAGCAGTAATGTCTGGTTCAAGAAGGAAAGAGAGCTATATCCAATTGCATCCAGACAGGTGGACTTGTGCCAAGCTAGAATTTAATTAAAACACTGGGATTAAATCCACTTTTCTAGTAGCACCCTCTTTAATTAAGTGCTTAAGGCTGTAATATGACTAAGCTGTGTATCTTCTTGTTAGGCCTTCAGTGCAAAGTCTTCAGAAAAGAAAGAACCAAACTTGTGCATTGAATAGGTAGAAAAATCAGACTATTTGCCACAGCCAAATGCTCTATTTCATTGAAAAGACAATGGGACTTGTGACAGCTGGTTCTGTTTCACAAGCCAGAGAAAACAATAGAAATCATTGTCCAGATGGAGATGAAAACATGTTGTAGGAAACTGCAGTCAAAATCTTTGCTTAATGAGCTACTTCTCTTTACTTGTATTTAATCATTGTCACATAGAATCTAGGGTCAGATATAAAATATATAATAATTTAAGTGCTCTTCAGTAACTCCTTCAATATACTTGAATTTGTGTTCAAGCAGGTTTCAAACCAAGCTTTAAAAATGTTCTCATAATGCCAAACCCCTGCTTTAGGGAATCACTTCATCTTGATTGGTTGACAAGATATGTTTTTATTCAGTCCACAGGGGTAGCTTGTTTTAGAGGTCTAAAAAATATCTGTGATCTTTGGAATATTCATTCTTAGGGTTGCTGCATTGCTCTTCAGTGTTTGGAAAAAGAGTAAAGGCTTTACTATCAAATGATAATGATGTATTGGAAAGTTGAACTCAAGCTTCTTGCAGCTGCACCAGAGTTCAATTACTCTAGAGATGACATGGAATTTAAAAAGACAAGTCCTGTCACTACCAATGACCATCAAATACATTTTACAGCCATATAGTACTGTTGTGTATGGAATATTGAGATGATGCCAGGTCTTAGAGATGCATTTTAAAGTATTACTTATTTATTCTACCACATGTGATGGCCACCAGGTTCTTGAGCCAAAAATCTTGGACAGATTCTATATGCATGTTAATCAATTGCTGCTGCTTGTTTTTTTTTTTTTTTTTTTTTTTTTTTTTTTCAGTCAAATTAGGAGCAAAAGAGTTTCAAAAATCTGTAAACCTATTATATGATGCAAATAATCCATGATCATATACCAGTTTTTCAGATTTTGGCAAACTATTGGCTATTGGCAAACTAGCCAACAAGTTCTTGAGATTTTGGATTACATTGAAAAGTAACTTACAGCAAGAGTAGAGCATTGGAACTGCTTTGGGGGAAAAGAGGCAAGGAAATTTTTCTTCCACCATTTCCTCTGTGTTGGGAGGAATATGTTTTTGCTGACAGTAAGTCAGAACAGCTAAATTGGATGTTTAATGAATTCAGGGAGTTAGGTGCCTAAGGTGAACTGGTATCTGTATGCCATTATGCACCAAACAATGTGCCTAGGACTCAGAAATTACTTCAGCTGCTTAGAGAATGAGGAGCTACTAAGTTTAGGAAATGACATAAAAACTGGCTTTAGATATTTGTTAGCAACGGTAGTTATTTGAAACTTGCCATCTGGGTTTTTCTTACATTCTGAATGTACATTCTGAACTTGCAGGTCTTGATTTTCATACAGTGACATCAACTACTATACTGGATTTAATGTCAAAAATAGTTTCAGTGCTGGGAGCTATATCTAATGCTTAAAGCTGTAAAAGCTAAAATTGTGTTCTATGCACAATATGATGATGATTATTTCATATTTAAAACTCTGCGTGAATTACTGAACATTTTTTTCTGCTTCTGTAATTGGTTAATATTTACTTTGCATTTTTTCTAAATTTTCTACAATCTTATTTTTTTAAAATTATTATTATTATTATTATTATTATTATTATTATAGCACTTATTACTTATCTGATAACAGTCCTCTAAAATGCTGGCACTGTTTTTCAGTTGGCAACAGTGGACAGTGGCCCTAAAACTTTCCCCTTCTTGTAAAGCTCCATCTGATTTTCTGGGCTGTTTTACTTGAGTCAGACCTGCAGAACTGGGTCTGGTAGCTCCAGTAGCAGGAAGAGTAGGGACGTTTTGATTGTTTAGTGCTTTCCCCAGCTTCAGCATAGGTTAATGGATTTCAGGATGTCTCTTCACTCCTATTTAAATGACTTGGAAATGATGAGCCAGTTCCCATTTATCTATCATTTATATACTTTGTTTGTACGTCTCCCAGCCCGTTATAGCATACTCACCTAAGGGATGACAGCTGTCTATTGCATGCATTTTATTTGCTTTAGAACTGACCTGAGGCAATAATCATAAATGAAACAGGTATTTTTTTATAATGATTGAAGGGGGCACAGCAAATCTTCGTCTTCAGTTTGCATAGTGAAAATGGAGAAACAGAAAATGGGCTTGGAAGACATGAAAATCAAAACTCTCCCAAACTTGGTGACCCCTAAATCTTTGAAGAGTAGCATGGAGATACCATGGGTCCCTCTGTCTCTTTTGTGTAGGAAGCACTGAAAAATCAGAACAAGATTCACAAATGTGTTGGTTACTATGGCATATAGTGGTATTTATCCTGTTCCCATATAGTGGTACTTATCCTATCCCACATAAATACAAAAAGAAGGAAGATGTGACCTTTTTGTTAAAATGCATAAGCAGGTAAGAACTATGGGTTTTCCTAATAAAGGTAATCAGAAAAGACCTCAAGGTTCACTGCAGGCATAGAAGTGTCAATAACATTATCTATAGTAATCCGTAATAACACTTCTGATAGTTTCTTCCAGATCATTGAAAGGTTCTGTCAGGTTTCATTAATATGTTCACTAGGACTCCTGTATCACAAGCAGACAAATTTTGGGTCATCCTTCATATTGCCTGTCACTGTCATAAATGTGTTTCTGTGCTGAGAAAAATACTCAGGAAACCATCTAATATAATGACCTGAAATGCATGGCAAATTATGAAATACTGCTAAATGTTGCAGGAGTTTGAGACTTCCTAGTGAGAGCAGAGAACTGCACTTCAAAAACACATACTTTTCACTCAACGATTCAGAAGGAGTGTAAGACAATAAATTGTAAGTAGATCAAATCTGTAAGAAGAAATAAAACAGCTTTCTGTTAAGTTATACATACAGAACAGAATGAAACCAAGGCACAAGATGAGGGAGTGAGAAAATGATTAGATGACTGTGTGGTAGGCAACAATCAATCTGAACTGCAGCACTGTAGGAATGCATGGTAATTAGCTCACAGCAGCTAGGGTAAAACTAACCTAAGAAGCAATTTCAAAGAAGCCTATAAAAATCCAGGCTCAATTCTCAGTTCTAGATCCTGAATAAAGGTACAATCAAGCCCTAGTCTGCCAAAGTATGAAGGCAGGACAAGGCTTCTTCAAGGTATATCATAATTCTGTAGGTAGTAGTGGATGACACAGTTATAAAGGAACCAATCTTCTGCCTACCTTCACAGTGCTTATCTGCCTTTGCTACTGAAACTAAAACAATAGGTTTTGAATGTCCTACCATAAACCAAACACTTAGGTTTAGCTTCAGCTAGCACGATAGTAGATGTACCAATGCTTTAAGATGTCAAAAGCAATCATGGCCAAAATCAGTCAGAACAGCTCAGATCTTTATCCCCAGGAAAACTAAACAAAACCAGCACTTGTTTGCTCATAACTAGAAATAGTTGGGAAATTTTATTCATTTCATTTTATCAATTGAAAATGTAGGCCCTATATAATCTGAACTATAGTCCAGACTATTCTATAGACAGGAGAAACTGATACCATGAGAAGTAAATTCACCCTACTGTGAGGTAGACATCTGTAACAGTGGCTGTGACTTCAGCTTTGGAGATGATGTCCCATTTAGCCATTAGCAGGTAAGCTGAATGTTACCCTTGAAAGCTAATCAATTAACTTTCAAGTGGTCAGCAATGTTTGTAGTAGCATTCCATTCATTTGATGCATTGATCATAAAAAACAGCAATGGCTCTGGAAAATGCAAGAGATGTAGCTGGTAATAAAGGCACTTGATGAAGACACTGGCTTCAGAGTCATCTTTCCTCATAACAGCCACATTATGATTCCTGTCTGTGAGGCAGGAATGTACGTTTTCTGTATCTTTTTATGTTGTTTTACACTATGGGATCCCAACTTCACTATCCTTCAGGCACTGTCACAATATAAATATTAAATACAAATTGCTTTAGTTAAAAAAAAATGGATCCATAAAGTAGTAGAGGAAAATAGTTGCTGAATATTAAATACTCTTTTTAACCTGCAAAATCTGAGCTAGGAAGTGAGCCAGGAGAGCAACGTGAGAGCAGCCTGAAAATACATCTGCCTGTAGAGATGCTCTTTGTATTTCTAAGTGGATTGCATTGTCACAGGGAAGCTCCAAACCTGACTTTCATATGCTTAATAATCAATCAGGCCTTTACCTTTAGGCAAAACTTCCATTCTTGTACTTCTAGTGCTCCTGCATTGTCTGCTGCAGAATCACAGTAAACATCTAAAGGGATAGTATATATGTGTGCTTACTATGTTTAATATACAGACAGTGTGTTATTGGTTAAAATGTGTGTATTGGTAATCAGCAACAGCTCCAAAAAAGCCAGTAAAAAAGCTGAAAGCTTTATCAGCACTGGTATCTAATGAAGTACCTTCAGCAAATATGTGCAGAGATAAAACCACGAAGGTCAGGCTTGTGCTGAGCTGTGCATTATATTTGAAACCCAGAAGAAATGGCAGTCTGTATTAAAGTTCACAACCTGTGTGAAATGAGACTTGATTAAAATAATACAAGTAGTTAGTTCTGAGATGGTTCTTTATGTGAAAAGAGCAAAACTCACCACACGTAACTGTGCAGTATAAAAAGCACTGAAATCTTCTCATGTGCATTTAAAGCAGTGCTTAGCATTGTAATAAAACACATGGTTCAGTTATAATGTGGGGTCAGTAATGCAAGGAGCAAGAAGAATAGCATTAAATTAAAGAAAATGAAAGATCTGACTGACTATCAGTTTAGCACTATTACTCATGATGAGAAGTAAAATGAAGTTCATGACCTCATCTACTCTGCCTCTACTCTCTGCTCCTTCATGTCCTTCATCAGAAGGCATTTCCTCAAGGAGATTCATAAATCCATCGTTTTCTCCATCAAAATGACACACACTTATTCTAGGTGTTCTAACCACCATACTTCTATAAACAGAAAACGAAAAGCTGTTCTTTTGAGACAAGTTACTATGTCCTCTGTGGCTGATAGATGTTTCGTATTTTTCTCTTAAACTAGATGGTGACACCTTCACAGCATTTCTTCAGTCTGTTTGGCTATCTAGTGCTGTGCACACTTACATTATTACAAACAATACATAGCAAAGAAGAACCAGAATCCTCACAAAGCATATAACCTATTTATTACCCATAGTAATTAGCTGGTACCAGTTTATTTCAGCTTGGTGAGTAACCTGATCTTCTCCAGAAAGCAGCTACCGCTTAAATTTTCATAAGCAAGAGTACTAACAGGATCTTTGGTAAGACACTTATGCTATAGAGAAATCCATCTTTTGCAATAATAGCTATTAAGAGCCATAAACTAATTGTAGATAATGGCCTACCATTCAATGGCAGTAATTCAGCCACTTTATTGAGATATATGGATTTAAGCTGACCATTTAAAGACCTCAGCATGCATGAAGTAAAGGGAATAGATTGTGAAAAGACTTGTTAAAAGTAGCAGAGATGATCCTGAGTTGTCTATATATTATAGCACTGAAATAGTCTAGATTTCAAATGAACTTTCAGTGACCTCTTACTGCAAACAGGATAGGGATGCAAAACAATCAGCAGGCCATGAAGAAGGGCATCAGAACAGCATCAGCTGAGCAGGTGGGAGGTCTGGTCCCACAATGGGCTTCCTACACTGACAAAAGGGATCTGGGGTGCCCAGCATCATGCAAGACAGTCTGGGGGAACATGACTTATTTCACAAGTATTGTCTTAAGAATAATTAAGGCCAAATAAATGCAAAAGGAAGAAAATATGTCCTACAACAAATATTTTTATATAATTGATTATGTAGGCAATGGCTGCAAAGTGGTATTTCTGCCTGCGTGTAACAGAAGGTTATGCAATGGAGCTGGGGTTAAGGGTCGAAGACCTTTTACACAAAGGGTGGCGGCAAGCAGCTTCTTGTCTCAGTCTCAGAGCTACTTGATAACTCTAGGGCATGAATTAGCCAGTTTGATCTGTAAGTAGGACTGAGCTTTAGTTATCTTCAGTCCTTGTTTTGCCTTCCATCTTCTGAGAACTGATTGAGACACTAGTAGATCCTAGAATAAGAAGTCCCATTTACTCTTAGCACTATTTTCCTGTTTTTCTTCCATTTTTCCAACCATGCCTGGAGTAAACCAATACGTTTACATCTTGCCTACTTCAATAGTCTTGTGCTCTCATGACTTTGCAGTCTAGATACATCTTTACAGGTGTTTCAGTATATTTTTCAGACAGATCCAGTGGCTCCCTCCTTAATGCTTCACAAGCATCTCAAACAACACCTCTAACCAGTCTGATGTCTTTGTTTTTCACTCCACAAAAACTCATTTTAAAATAAATTTAATTCTCTTACTATTCAATGAGTTCCTTCAGTCTTATAGACAGGAAGGGGACACCTATGCTTCCATTTTACTTTTTTTCTCTCTCTCGTTTTTTTTTTTTTTTTTTCCCTTGCTGACAGAGCTATGAGAAACACAGTCAGATTAGAAGGTTAAAATGAGAGAAAGATAAAACACTGGGTTTAGTCAGTAGTCTCAAAAGGCAAAAGAAGAGTGACCCACTCAATTATGCTAACAATTATGAAGCAAGTAAGTAAATATTAAGCAGGAAGATTGGTATCAATATTTAATTAATGGATTAATGCAAAGATATCAGTCCTGATCTATAAAACAGTGAAGCTTCCTGAAAGGTAGATTATTTATTAAAGGGATACCAGTTGTATCCCTGATATGGAGAACACAACCCTGGCACGGATGTGGAAAAGGAGTGGTGGGATGAAGTGGGCTCTTCTCTCTTCTGACACAGAGTACGTGGGCACTGAATGGGGCTATTTCATGCTATGCACACCCTAGTAACACATAATGTAAAAGTGTTTGGGAAGGGAGTAAAGCAGAAAACTGGCACAGAGAAACATGTTACAGAGAAAAGGGAATAGAGGTGCTCAAGATTAAAATAATGCATGAAGAATGCCCATCTTACAGTCCTGAGATGCTTCCTGGGTCTTCAAAGGCACGTCTGCACCTATTTGCCTCTTTGAGTGAAGAAGTTCACCATTTAGGTTCAGCTAACAGATGGGTTGGATCCCTTCCCTTCCTCTGTGCACGAGGAATTAAAAGCACTTGGCAACTGCTTGAGTGATTTCTGTAATGCAAACCTTTTTGGGGAAATTGTGAATTTTATATTTATATTTTTATTTTTTTGGCAAGGGAAAAACAAGAGAATTGAACATGGGAGTTTTTTGCAGCTTGTATCACCTGAAATATTTTTTTCCTCAGGAAAGCCCTTCATCCTCCAGCCTCTTATCATTAAGTCCTTCAGTCTGCATTATGACAACTCCTCCTCCTTGTCTTCCTCACTTGAGAGCACCACTTAACCTCTCTCTCTGGTACCAATGGCACTCCAGTAAAGCTGTCACTCTTTTTTCAATAGGGTCCAGCCTATTTTTCAATAGGCTTCAAAATTCCAGTTTCAATAGGGTTCACCTATGATGAAAATACAGCTGTCTGTAGGGAAGCACAGTGCATGGTACACAGTGATGCTGCACAGTGACAGGGACATGAATTAAATGCCTAAGATGAATAAAAACAATGTAAATTTAAATAGGAGAATATGATTATTGAAGGTGAAATTAGGTTTGGAAACACGATAAGAATCCATCCATCTGTGAAAAGTGCCAGAAGATTTTTTAATGAGATTTTCAGCTATAACCATTGAGGCACCATCAGTCCTGAGGTGATAAGATTACAGTTTGAATGAGTGTAACTATGAGAATATAACTGTATACAGGGAACTGACTTACTGTAGAAAACCAATTAGGGTCTGCAGGGGGACTAATGGGCAAAGAAAACAGCTATACAAAGTATCCTATAAAACAACAACAACAAAACAAAACAAAACAAAACAAACAAACAAACAAACAAAAAACAAAAAACAATACTGTTATAATTCAACAAACATATGTAGAATTGTGGTTATGGGTGACTTGATGCATAAGATGGTATAGAAGAAGAAATTAAAACTCTAATAAATTAATGTTGCTTGAACCTATATGCTGTTAGGCATAATGCATTGTAAAGGACAGGATAATTAAGGAATAGGAAGGGAATTAGTTCTGGGATCTAACAACCATAATGTCTGCAAATTTACCCGTGATCTGAAAATCAAAATCAAATTGGACATTTGACTTTGGGAAAGAGAGATAGAATAATTGAATTAAAAATAGACTAATTACACATAAGAAAAGATATATGGGGATCAAGTTTAGAGATATACTAGTAAGCACTTGTTAAGTCCTCATATGCCTCACAGAAGGCAGTTTATGAGGACTGAAGAGCCTCTTTTTCCACTGGGGTCAATAGCTTTGGTCCAGCAGGCAGGCTTGTATAGGTAGGCATTACTGTCCTTTCTGTGATGCCAAGGGTCCTTACCCAGCTGGGCTGCCTCTGCCTCTCCTGCACATCTGCCTGTTGCTGTATAATCATATTTTATGTTCTGATAAAGGGCAATGAAATGAGACTGGGTCCAGCATTGCATTTACATGGCTGCTGATTTAGGGCTGGTTTCTTTGATTTGTAAAATAATGACAGGGTTTGCTTGAGTCTACCTGCCTAAGACCCTTTTTGCAGACCATGATCCTGATATTTGAACCTCAGAGTTATATACTGACTTTAGCTTTCTTTAGATGAACAATCTATTTATCATAGATATTCATCTATTTTAGATGAACAATTTCCATCTGGTCGTTATTTTCTTCCAAGTTTACAAGTTATGGTGGGTTTCACTACCAGAACCCATTGCCGTATTTTTGTCTTTCCTTCATGCAGCCTTTTTAGTGTGGGAAATGGAAGGCTTAGTGCTAAGTATTAGCTTCTAGGCTAATCATTTTCCCCTAAATCAAAGAAAGATAATTTTCTTGACTTGAAATACTTGTCTCTGTTTTCTTAACTTCATCCTCAATGGATTCACTTCATAGTTTTCTATTTTTTTTCCCCACTAATTAATTCAATTGCCATCTATTTTCCCTCAAAATGCCTTGTGGCTGAGTATCACAGAAACAAACAGAATGCAATGAAGCACATTCCTAAGGAATTTGGATTTAGTGATTGTATGAACAACAACCTTTACAACTAACTTTCAAGAGCAATCCCAACTCTGACCACAAAGCAAAGTTTTGTTAGAAGCATTGATGTAGTTCCAGTTCATATTTTAAACCCATACCCACAATGCTGCTCTTTCAAGGAGAAAAGATTTGATATTTTCTCAAGTGTCACAATCATCAAAAATATGGTAATAAGCACAACATTTTTCCCAGGAGTAGTAAAGTAGCTGAAGTCCATGAGTGCTCAAACTAATGACAACTGACAGTATGTGTGTTGTTCATGTGTGCAAATTAAAGGAAGGATTTTACAAATTTTAATGTGCAAAGTGCTTACTATTAAAACCATGTTGCTAAAACCACCCTAAACAATGAACTGTCCTACCGAGGTGTCTGTCCATTGTGCATAAGGATAGCTGAGACAGACAGATTAGATGAGAAACTTAAGTTTAGAAACATTAAGCAAATATCTAAAGCTAGCAAGATATATCCTAACCTTTATTCTAACTAATTGCCTTTGAACAATTGATTAAAACATTGTGCTTGTTGCAAGATTCTAAAGAAAAACATACATTTAATAAAACAAATCCACTTTAGTATAATAAAATACATCAGGTATGGGAAATTTTATGAAAATGTTTAATTCAACTGTTTCTTTGGAATGTAGTAGTCATAGTTTGGAAATTTAAGTTACAGTTCAGTTCTATGTGATTTTTTTTTTTTTTTTTAATGCTACTCAGTGTCTGAGAATACAAATGTCATTTAAAGTTAAGGCTTCGCTGTTCATTTTGAAACAACAATTTACAAGTGTCATATTGTCATAGAAAATAAAAATTTCTGTAAAAAAAATTTGCACAAAGTTTTATGATGGTACAAAACATGAAGCAATAATATACCAGTAAAATGAAATCATTTTACTACAGATTTTTATAGTTTTTCAATAAAGAAAAAAATATGTTATTTTACACTTTAAAAATTATGAAACAATCTAAAACAATATAAACTGAACATTTTGTAACACTGCCTTTACAAATTAATAACTTTATAAACATATAATTTTTTTTTTTAAATATATTTATCAGTGCAAGATACTTTTCAATGTAAAGTTGCAGTATCATTTTTCCTTTTTTGAAGGGCAACTTTCATTCTATTACCTTCAGAGAAATCAAATCTTCAGTGCTAGATCCTCATTATCATAGTAAGGTCTGAAGACCACAAAGGAGATACAATTCTTTTTATGTTTACTATTCTCAGTATGTTAAAAGATCACAGAAAAACAAACAAACAACCACCAGCTTTACTCTTCAAACAGACCAAGACCAAGAACTGGTCCAGAATCTATTGAGATCCATAGGAATATTTCAAGAGTTTTTGAGTCTGGGCTCCCCAGTGGGATTTTCTCTTCAAGGCAATATATAAATGTAACTCTCAGGCTAGTGGACTAGAAGTGTTTTGAGCTAAGGAGAGCAGATTCTAACACAACTGAATCACATGGTGGTATGCTGAAAATAGTTTTGAAAAATCCTTTATCTTTGGGTTAATTAACTAGCTGCTGTGATACCATGATGGTCAACTTACACTGTAAGATATAAATGAAAATTCTGCCTCTGCCAAAGTGAGCTTGTCACTTGGGCCATTTAATGGTCTAAATTTTGGGCTTAATACTCAGGCCTTATGTGCTCTGTCTCACCTTCTGGATGACCCAAGGTCTAGAGCCTGGGGAGATAATTCTTACAATTTAGACAAAGGTATGATGACCTGAAGTGTGTGTTTGAATATTCACTATAGTCTCTGCTTTTAGGAGTTCTTTGAAGTTGCAACTGTCCACAGTTTTTTTCTATTGAGTCTTCCTCTAAAGTATTTTCAACTACCTACCTCATATTTTTAATCTTTAGTCTCCCTCCCTCTTCTTCAATTTCTAGGTTACTGATTTCCACAGGATTTTCTGTTTTGTGATTAGTTTCTGTTTTATGATTAGCATTGTTTACATTGGTAGATATGCTTCAAAACATTTAATCGAGAAATAAGGGTGTATTCTGTTGCTGTAGTAATTCAAGGGTGAATTAGCCCTTCTGTAGTCCTAACCCTGGGCAGGATACTTCATTGCTCTATTACAAAATCAGTTTTGGAAAGGACTAACTCCAAAAGTCACAATCACTTCCCTGACTCTGTGGAGGGAATTCAGTGAGGAAGGAGTTCAGGACTTTGCAGGACACTCCTTCCACCAGGTTTGCACTGGCTGAAGCTCCCCAGCACTGGCTGTGTTGTGGACATCACTGCAGATGGCCTGGGACTGCCCTCACACTGGTAGGAGGGGAGACACTCTCCGTCCCCTCACCTCCTCCTGTGCTCTCCTGAGCACAGCATACTTGTTTATTTTTACCCTTCTGGACCAGCTGCATAAGCTGTTGAATATTATTTGTCCAATAATATTTGTCCCTAAATATTAAAAAAATTGCCACATAATTGTTGAGCACATTTTCCTGACAGCTTAAATTAGCTCAGCTCACTGAATCTATCACTATCTGTAGTTCTGGTCAAACAGAAACCTTGAGGAATGAGATGCCAGTCAGATAAAACAGAATGGTACGAACATCCCCTACATACACTGTGGGATTTTATTCTGCCCTCAGTACCCATGTGCAAGCCCAATTAGCATTGATTAGCATGAAAATACAGGTTTACTGAGAGAACAGAAGTCTGATTCAGGTAGTGGCAGGAGGAGGAATGTTTTTCATTTTAAAGGCAATTGTTTCAGTGAGGGATTCATTTTCCCTGTTGTAATTAACAGGGAAGTTGTTCAGGATAAAAGATGTGTTTCATGACTTCAGGAAAAAAGATACTGTCACTTTATGCTGTTAAGAAGAAACCCAAAGTTCGACTTTGGAGGGTAAAGTTAAGAATTTTCCCTTATTTTTTTTTAACACAAACTCTATTAAAATCCTTTGCCATTACCAGCAAGTTAAAGCTGCAGTTTTCTTTCCTTGGCAATGGCAAATGTTTATGCAATCTACTCAGACAGAGAAAGAGAGAATGAGAAGAAAAAGGGAGAGAGATTTTACATTTGAAAATACATTCTATATGAAAGAACAATAAAAGGGGATATTGCAGCTTTATACAAAAGGGTCAAGAGACATGAAGTTGAAATACAGAAAGCAGAACAATCGAGCCAGGTGGTCAAATCTGGTTAGCCCTTGCCTTGCTTAGGCTACTTTCTTACCCTAAAATATACTTTTCTTTTAGTCAGTGAGCCATCAGTATATGATTAAAGACAAGGGTGCAACTGGAGAGAAGCAGAGCTGTAGTCAATGTTAACACAATGAGAAGCAGTACAAACAAAAAGGCACTTGAGAGGACATACACTAGCCAGTGCCAAGGACTTTTTTGTTTAGATTTTAGGCAGTACACTCGGTTACCAGTTGTGTCTGATGATGGCACATACTCTTTTATGGAGTTCACAAGCACAAAATTTAGTACAACACTGAAAAACATCAATAAAATTTGACTGTATTGCTTTGTAAACAGAGCTGACACACTATATTGGTACTGATGCAGCAGTACTTTCAAAAACATCCTAAACCTTCTTTGCCTATGCACAACACGAGCAATTATACACAAATACAGGTGCAGGAGTCCACTAAATTGCTGTTTCTCCAATAATTTCTGGGCACTGAGCTACAGATAGCATGTCCATCCAAAGGACCCCACTGAATACATTTTGTGACAGCATCTTGGATTTTGCACAGTAAAAACAAAATTATCCATTAACGGAAAACAAAAGAAAGGGAGAGAAAGAAAGACAAAATGAACTATAAGTCAATCATACTTGGTCTCAACACCAGCATTTGATTATTTCAAATAAAACCAACAGAAAAAGCAGACTGTACATGATTCAGATTGTTAACACAGATTGGTGTCCATGTTTATCAGTTACACACTCATTGAAGCTCCTGAGAAAAGCTTGGCTCAGTGTCATCAATGCACTTTTCAGCCTGTACAGTAAAAGAAGATCAACAGTTCCCCAGCACGACCGAGCTATGTCCTTCCATCTCGATTCTCTGAAACTTCTCCACTCACTTTATACCTTCATGCTTCCGAGTAAGAATTCTGTGTGTTTAGTTTGTCTTTCTTCAGTTTTACACCATCGACCAGTTCAAAATTGTAATTCTCCAGTGCAGACAAGTTCCTCTCTGACATCCCATTGTGCCAACAAGCACAGTACAGGACAACTCCACAGATGGCTCCTAAAAGCACCCCAAGTGCGCTCATGGCTATGATAGTAATAAGTATTGGATCTAGGGTTTTCAGGACGTTGCCTGGTTTCCTGGAGATGTCATCGTAGTCCTCATCTGTATGATATCGAGGTGTAAACCCTGAAATGGAGTGAATTGCAAAATGTTCAGAATGGATTAGAATTAGAGCTTTGTTTGATGAGTTGGAAATTTAGAAAAAGAATATCAAGTTTTTGGCATAAATTGCTACATAATTTGAAAACCTAGCTTCTTGGAGGGTAGTCATAAACAGCTGAAAACTATAATATGGCCCAAATAGTAGTTGATTTCTTCATACTGATCTTCAGTCATTGAATCTGCTACATGATAGTAGGGGTCTGATTCTGTCTTGATTTACATAGGAGTCTTGGGAATGAATAACCAGACCTTTTGGTTATATTTTGCCTGTTTGTGGTATTTAGCTCCAAAATGTTAAATAAATATTATACAACTCAGTGTGAATATTTATAGTCTTAACATTGATCAGGAGTTTCCATCAAGTTTGAGTCCATCTCCACTTCACTGACTTCAGGATTGGATCTTGAAATGGAAACAGGAACAGAACTGACACAGCAGAGCACTCTGCCCCCTTGTGTAAAATATTCACTGGGTATCATAATGTTTTCTCTCAACTCTTTCAGCATATTAAGGACATAAAATAAACTTTTACACTTTGCTAATTGTTGCAGGAAAAGCAAAAAACTCATTCTGGGCAAATGCTGCTTTCACTGAAACCAATGATAATAATCGCACTGACTGTAACAGAAAGAGAAAAAAAAACACCTAAGCTCTATGCCGGAAAAAACGTGACTATATTATATTATTGGGACAATATGACAATTATGATCCATTTAATGATCCATTTACAGCTATCATCATTGAAAATGATAATGCTTTGGTAGACTGGTCATAAAATGACATTTTCAGCAAGGTCTGAGAAATGATTAGCCTGAAGAGTTTTGAGCCTAATTACCTAGACATTGCATGAGACATAAATTGTAAGATATAATGATAGCTTTTCTTCAGCTTTGGGCATGCCTTCTAGATAACAAAATATGGATCTATAGTGTGTATACATATAGATGTATGCAATGTAACAAATATATAAAAATATGATTTAAAATGTTTGAGATAGTTATAAATGATAGGAAGTCTGTAAGACTGTGTGGCATAGAAGAATTAAAATATGAAATCATTAGTATAAATATAACCTTTTTTAGTATTTGATCTAGATAAATTAAAAAACCATAGTATTATAAGCAGTTAAGATAACCAATCTATAAATAAATAGATAAATACAATACAAAAATTCACATGAAAATTCACTTTTTAATTCATGTTCTTGTAACAATAACACAATTTTTACCTGTTTGATTACTTTCTGGGTCTTCTTCATCTATTTCGTTCTCCACATCAGTTGATTCTAATGAAGCAAAGAGAATTGACATTGATTATTAAGGTTACAAACACTGATTGACTATCACGCTGGCAATAATGGTATAGCAGATTTTTCTGTGTCAGAGCATCATTATGTCAGCTTGACAGAACTGTTCATTATGATGGGCTCTGAAAATTAATGGAGAAAAAAGAAGGATTTAAAAACTCCTCTCCACCCAGTCTTGGCACAGTTTTAGAGTTATCAGCAGGGGTTTTCCATGCCTAGGAAAGAGAAATCAGTGTGATAAATTAGCATCTCATTCATTGTATTTACAATTTTGGAGCCCAATTCCATAACACTTCATCAGTGAAGGCATAGTTAATCACAAGAACAGTTTCACTGACTGCAGCGAGACCACTTGTGTTTGGGCTACAGACTGAGCTTTTGGCTTTGGCTTCTAAAAGGAGGACACCACAGAAGGATCAGGCACTGTGCCCTGCCTCTCTTTCCTGGTAACAGTCACTCTGGTGGCCTAGGATGAACCCCAGGAGATGGACTGCACAATAAAGAGACCGTACAGTCTTCTTATTTGGCAATGAAATTACCATGTAGTGGAAGCCTGTCATGTTATCCCCAAATGGCTGTTAGCCACAAAGGGTGAGGAACACCCTCTATTATTGTTCTCAGTTGTGCTGCCAACTCAGATGGCGTAAGGTTATATTTCTGATGCCGAAGCTTCTCAGTTCTATTTCCTCTCTTATGTGAAAGTCATTCCTTGATCTCCATCGTGAAGGACAGGATTCAATTTCTTGTGTTTATCTGCGGGTGCTGCTGCCAAATTACATGCAGTATGCCATGCAGATATGATCAGCAGTGACTGGAATAACTCAAGACTGGTCAGGAATAAAACCTCTGAAATGGTGGCTCAAGAATAGCTTGGCCCACATGTGGAACAAGCCATGATCTAACATTACTCAGTGATATATGTCTGGGAGCTGGTGACTATAGCAAAGAGTCACAGCAACCTCAGAGCTGCAGGACAGCAGAGGACAGGGCAGGGGCCATTGCACCATGCTTGCACATTCAATTCAGGTTTGATACAGTGCTTTAAAAAACCTAGGATAGTCCTCAAGTGGTAAATGATCTAAAAAGGGTGAAGAAATTAAATTGGAATTTTGAGCAATACTTAAGTCAGGTAAGAGCATTATGAAAAGCAGAATAATTTTAAGAGTACATCAGTAAAAACACAGGGAGAGGTGAGGATGTGAATGTGCTGTGACCCATCAGTAGGGTGCCAGTTCTGAACCAAAAGTCAGCATCACTGCAGTACTCAGGTCAACCTATGAATTAAGCTATGGGCCAAATCAGGGTGTTTTCAGTGCAAAGTTTCCGATATAGGCGTAATTATGTGTCCCTTTCTCACAGAAAAAAGCAAACAAAAAAAGAAAAAAAAGAAAAACATCCAAAACCAAAAACCCCCAACCCCCCCCCCCCCTCCAACCAGCTACCTAAATAAATCACATTTTGGATGAGATATCGATACCTTCTTCCTATTTGTACTTACTTCTGCAATCCTCTTGTGCTACGTGATTGTCAATATTAATGTCATCCACAGCAATTCCTCCATTTCCTTTTCCAATTTCTCCTTCTATAACCACCTAGTAAAATAGGATAATTTTCACATTGTTTTCATGTTAACACACAATTGAAGCATTCAGGAAATTTTAATTAGCTGTTAACACACGTCTCCAGTTGTCACGATGCCATATTACATACACTTTGATTGTGGCCTGTCAGTCAGCATGTAAGGCTTTCTGAACTTACACATGCAAATGTGAATGTATATAATGTCATAACTTCACCGAAGTCTTCTACATCAGCAGCAAAACTGTGGCAAGGATGCAGTTTTGTGACAGATAAGAAATGATTTCTAATGTATTTATTTGGCCTTCTATAACAAATTGCTTGTATCGCTGTCATCTGAGATACCGTGAAATATGCCACTATTATTACTGTCACAGCAGCAGCACCTCATCTGTAGGTATAAACCTGTCTACATAAATCCTCCTGTGACATTTTCTGCTAAGGAGTATAAAACATGACCAGCACGGTCTCCATGGCATCATCGCTGTCAGTGTAGTGAACAGCGGCCATGCTCACCTGGTAGTGTTTCACAGACTTGTGCAGAAGAACACGTCCTTCCTTCCAGCAGTTTGCCTGGTGCCCGCTCAGGGTCCACAGCACCTGGTCATATTCATCTGGCTTTTGGTACCGCAGCTTGATCTTCAGGGTGCCGACGTGCGGGCCGGACATGTGGTACCAGAAAGTCATGCAGTGGGCAGAGTTCTGTGAGTAAATTACGGGGCTCAGCAGCCGGGCAACTTTGCCTTTCTGGCTTTCGTCAGCTTGTGAGTAAATGAAGTTGCCATCTCCTGCTGTGACAGAAGGACTGCATTAGAAATAGTGACCAAATGTCATTTTCTTTGTTCACCTAATAAACCCCAGCCCCAGCCACCCCTGCTCATGCTGCCTCCTGCCAAGTCTCACAGTTGAGGGCAGTGCTCTGGGAGCTCTGGGGAAGCACACGTGCTCCAAAGAGAGTTTTGCTGACCATTGTCTCCTGTGCTGCTCGCCAGGATGGCCTGTGCCAAGAATTGCTCAGGAAAGGAGACGAGCATGTTTGGTGTGACAATGTATGCTGCGCTAGTCCGTGGGCACCTCCCAAGGAGAGCCAGCCCTCGTGCAGCAGGCTTGGCAGAAATCCCCTGGGCCTGCTCCACACTGATTGTGCAAAGAGCTATTTTAATCTCTGTTTAGTCTGTGTTTCTAGGTTAGAATGGAGCACTGGAGAATAAGATAGCTGTGAGCAGCTATGGTCTGAGATCAGGAACTGAAATCTAAACAGTGTTCCTAAATCGAGTTATACTATTGTCAGAAATGGTGCCAGAGATATTCCCTTTTATTTTGGCAATAATACACTGGGCTCCATACTTTAGTGAGCCATCTTCCAGAAGATTAAGAATATGGTTGGCATTTTCTGATGAGCAGAATGGATTTATGCATGTTGAACTCTGAACACTGGATCCACTTAACTTTGAAAATCACTTGCTTAATCATACTGGGAAGTGGGAAGAAAGCAGGGGGGAATGCAATTTGATAACAAAATGCTAAGTGAAGCACTAACTACAGTGAAATGCTTGTGATTTGCACTAGCCAAGCAGCCATTTCAGTCAGCTGTTGAACAGCCTATTTGCAGAGGATTAGGGTAGAAAAATGCGAAGTTCATCTGTTGTGAGTGAGTAGATTGCATACATGATATAGTCACACAAAAGGATGGAAACAGAATTTACTGGAACATATTATGTGTTTATATGTTCTTTCCAACTTTGCTTCTGTGTAAAGAGCAGCACAACATGCGTGTAAATCTCATTAAAGAATGGTGATAGGAAAATCCAAGGGGAGGAAAACAGGAAAATAATCACAGCATTAGGATGTCATCTCGGAAGACGTAACCCTGGCCAGATTAAATCATAACATGTACATTCTGAAGTGGTGTACAGCATATCCTACTGTTTTAAAGCAATTGCTGTTGAAGATCACTTCTGTGGAGTTTCTTCAGCTTTATACAATAAAGCTGAGAGCAAGATATACCTGGGGATTGGTCATTGCTGTTCTGCCAATGTGCAAGGTGGCTTTGCTGGGTAACGACCACACTGAGTGGCATGGCTGGGATGGCAGTGCCATTCAGACTGCTCGTGGTCTGTGTTCACAACCATCCCACCCAGATGGCAAGTCTGCCAGGTGAAGGTGTCCTTGGAGTTGAAGAAGAATTCTGGACAATACTGAAAGTGAGTGTAGCAAACAGCAAAAGGAGCTGCCTGGAAGACTTATTGAAGTTACAGCTAATGGAATGGATAAGCCTTCTGCACTAGCAGGCGCCCAGCAGAAACAACAAAATCTCATTTGAAAAATATCATTTCTTCATCTCTTGATTGAAGACAGGTTCAGTCTCTCTATAATCCTTGGTGGCAAAGTGCAGATAGCTCTCATTTCCAGAATATTATTGCAGTGCTGGGTCAGGAACTCTGTCTTCATTGTCTTAATTAGAGCTTTACTTATGCATGCCTTTTAGATTTTGTCAGTCTCTGGCTAACATAGCTTTTAACCTCCTTTCAATGTCAGATCCTACTGAGCCATTTCACTTTACTTTACATCAATTTTTCCACCATTACAGCCTTCACTTCAGCTAACTGCATTTAGTTAATTTGATGCCATTTATTTGTACAATGCCATTTATAGTCAAAGTATTATAAGTTTCTTTTTTTCTTTTTTATTTTTTTTTCCTGAAACTACTGTACTTGTCTTAAGATTCAATTGAAAATGTCTCAGAATTTAAAAAGTCCAATTTTGTCTAATTTCCTTGTCATTCTCATTAGGCAAAGGGGTTGCAGAAATGGGAAGGGGGGGTTCATCTCTAACACATTTGATTAATCTGCACGTATGCAAGGGAGAACACTGAAGTGAGAGGCTGTGCAGGTCACACACTGCCTTCCCTTCTCCACTAGCCAGCAGCATATTTATTGCCTAATTATGCAGAGCCATGAGTTAGATATTACAAAACCAACCAATCAATTTCCCAGGGTAATAATTCTGGAAAAACTCTGTGTGAGCAAAGGGATCACTGCAATCCTCACAAACTCTTGTTGGAGAGGAGGACATGGAAACAAGTCCATTGGGGAAGTTTTACTTGCATCACCTTTCTGTAGCAGACAGTAACTATAAACAGGAATAGTTCATGAGGTTTGTTCAGGACGGTATCATTTGGTAAGTTATATTTGCAGAATATTCGACTATTCAGTTTATTATTATTATTATTATTATTTTCCCTACCCTGGATGGCAGTTATCCAAAGGCTAGTCAGAAGGAGGGAATATCTTCAATTCCCAACCATAAATTATCTTTATTCCCCAAAAGAAGGGACAATTATGGTCAGTTGTATCTACACATAATGGATCAATTTGCCCAGACTTATCTTTCCCACAATACATATTTTAGGTGTAACTTATGCTCCTGTGGTTTTGGAAGGCATGTGGGTGTAAAACAGAACAACTTATTCCTCTGTAAAATGCCTAAATCATGAACTCATGATTACCTGTGTGGTCTTGAATTGGCCCAGTTTTACTGGTCAGAATTGCCCACTTCAAATCCACCTGGTTGTCATGTTCCCAGTGGCACAAAGTCTTGTGAGATCCCCAGCCAAACCCACAGTTGAAGTTGTATAGTGGCAACTCTGCAGGAAAAGAGAGAAAAGAAGGAAGGAAATATGATTATTAATTGCATTATTCAGATTTTGCATTTCAAAACCAAATGTATTTATTTGATATGTAAGGGAGCCATTCCCACTTGAAAGTCTGAGAAGCCATAACAAGAGCAGCCCTTCTAGGAAAAAGATGAATGGCTATGTCTAGCAAATGATATACCTGGTTTTTGTCTCTTTATGAACCATTTTTTGTGATATTATGTCATTAGATTAATTCCTCTGATTTGCCCACATTGTCTGATAACTCTGTTGTAATATACATGACTCGAAAGGAAAGCTCTGGCTTATCAGATACATTTGCTGGTTGTTAATATGCATTTGCACCATAATTGTGCAACAAATCACAGTAAGATTTGGATAAAAATAAGAAAAGTCAGGAACACTAGTGGAATGTCCTTGTCCACAAAGGATTTCTGGTGAAATGTATAGTATGTGGCTTCAGTGAGAAACAGTATTTCAGCATCTTCCAGCCAAGCAGGCCCACAAGATGGCAGCATTGAAATGGACAAATTGAGACAGAAAAGGGACAAATGTGGCTGATTGCCAAGTGAACAGAAAATAAGCTTCAAAACAAGTTCCATGTAAAACAAGGGAAGTCTGGTATTATGGTCAGGATGAGATCATATCTTGTTTTCAGCTTCTCTTCAATTCTGCCCAAAGGTTTAATACCTAGTAGCTTATTTTATTCAATACAACTTGGAATTTGTGTGGGAAGATTATACAAAGATAGCACATAAATCCCTTGTATTTCTTATTATCAGAACCAGTTTGAGATCTTTTGGGCTTTTGATTTCTACCCCACTGGTATGAACTTTTACCTCACCTTGCGCAATGGCAAATCCCACTAGAGCAATACCCTTTCTATAGCAATGTGACCGAATTCTGAAGTATTTTCTCAGACATGACTCACATCTTATTGAAGGAAAAAACTTAGGTTTAATTTAATGAGATGCTTTGTGAAAATATAAACTGAGAACAAAGGACTCTGTGCTCCCATCACTATCAGCTCTGGGGGAACAATTGTGTTCTTTTGCTATCTCTCCCATTACTTAAAAATAAAAATTAATAATAATATTAATAATAAAAAGAGAGAGAGGTAATATAAAACTTAGAATGTCTTTTGTTTATTGTGGGAAAATATGGAGAAATGTGGGAAGGGTTCTGGGACCTGCAGCCGGGCAGACCTCTGAGGTGGATCTCCTCCAGTCTGAAGAGGCAAAGACCTTCTCCACACAGTGAGCCCACCGAGGGAAGACTGGAAAGCCTTTTCAACTCACAACCCAGAATTTAATAGGAAGTAAACTACAGAATTTAATAGGAAGTAAACTAGAACAGTTATTTTATGAACACAGAGAAAACCTCAAGTGAGTAGGTTAAGGCAGGACATATACAAAAGGGGTTCATCTATCACTCTCTCCTTGCTCTTGTTCAGTGAGACCTTGTTCCCAGACGAAGTTTTAACTCAACTCACTGTATTCCTGCATGGCAGCCATGGTGCCCTCTCCCCTCTGTGTCTCCGTCTCTCCCCCCCCACCCCCCCTCCAGTTTCCCTTCTGTCAGCAGAGCGGTCTGGGTGCATGGCAGATCCCATCCATCCCCTCTATTATGGCAGCTCAGCACTGATCCTGTCTCTTCTTCTGCCTTTCATCTGCCCCGTCCCGCCCGCCACCCCTGCCCTCCCACTGGCTTCCGGAGGGGTCTACCCGACATTGTCACGGATGTGGCATCCTAACTGGGAACAAATGAATTAAACAGATACTGTCTGTTGCAGGAGTTCAATGTGGAGAAAACGTGTTTCCTGGCGGACCCCGGCCCTTTCAAGAAAAGGAGCAGATCATTGTGAATAATCTCTCTTTGGGCTCACAATGTTGAAGAAGCAGAACTCAGCCTGTGCACACATGGGTACAGAAAGGCAATCCATTATGTTTCTTACTTCAGTATATGTATTTTTTTTTTCTTTCCTAGACAATGGGACCATGATCAAAGAGATGTTGCCCGAAAGGGGATATCTGAAAATCAAGGGGAGTTTTTTTTTACAGAAATAGAGTGACATTGAAATGAATTAAAGGGTTTTAAGTTTGTGAAAAATATCCTTTAATTGTCAAGGAGGCCTAGAGAGAGCTATATTGCATGGCTTTGACATCAGAGCCATAAAACAGAACTTTAAAAAAGGCCCTAGAAAACCTAAAACAAAATTAATCTTATTAATCCCAAAGGATTATATCATGCAAAGCTTGTGATAGCCTGTGTGGTATTCAAATCACAAGAAAGGAGAACAGTGGTAGAGAGATCACATATATTTGAAGATGTAACAACATAAATGAGCATATAGCAAAAAGAGACTAAAAGGACAGGGATTGTTCAACTCCGAATAAAAATAAATAGCAGAGGATACAGGAGAAATATATAAATGGGTGAAGAATCTAGAGAAGGAAGATTACAATGTTCTGTTTTCTCCATTTCATAGCCCACAAACTATGAGGCATCCAGTGAAGTTAAATACTGATCAAAGGAAATACCTTCTCATATAGTGTGAGCAACAGTGCTTCCCTTGAACGTTGCTAAAGCTGAGCAAAATTTGAAGAGAACTGGACATTGAAATAGATGAAGAAAATATCCAAAATTTAATTGTTAATTCTAAAATGCAGGGAGTCACAAAAGCCTTTTGCTTCATGGTTTGAAACAAGTTCTGAACACTGGGACTAGAATGAAAGCTTCAAAGCAGGACTAAATTTTACAGCACCATCTATTAAGGATTTTTTTAACACTTTCATTTGAAACATATAGGCCAGTAAACTGACAAAGAAACTAAGTGTGATATGCTTTGGCCATGCCTGTGTTCCTTGGCTTTGGTCTCACAGACAGCATAGAGTAACATAAAAATTAACTTCTTTTCCATGAAGAAGTTAATGAGAATCCCCTGAAACTGAGCAGAATTAGGCATGTAACCTGCTCTCAGTCAGCTACTCTTTGCTAGGCCCTTACTATTTTCTCAGAAGTGATTGTGTTAATGTGTTCCTTAGACAATCACAGCGATGGAACTGAAGGTCAAAGGCAAGGCATTTCAGAGTACTCTCATTTTACGGGCTCCTTAAACATGCCATCTCTTATTGTCTATTCTTAAGTCTCTTCCAATACTTCTCCCAGGGATCCATAAAAAGAAAAAATAGACCTGCTAGCCAATTAATAACAGACATTTGTAGCATCCGGATAGGTTCATTAGTCGTATGGACAGGAGGACTGTCCCAGCAAAAGATATAATAGTTCAATTCTATTAAAGGTCCCAGGGGGATGATACAGTAGCTCACAGTAAGCTATAGGCAATATGTCCTCTGCTTTGTTCTTGAACTATAGCTTGACAGCTCTTGGGGAAAGAAGGAAAGTAGAGAGGAAGGAAGGATGAGTAGCATTTGGTGGGATCCCTTTGCAGCACTTGCCCATTCCCCTGCTAAGATAATTCCCTTGCCTAGAGGTGATTGATCTTAGGGTTTGTGCCTATCGAGAAGATGAAGAAAACCAGCTATTATGTAACTAAATAACACCACTTCAGATGAGAACCTGAGAGGGAGGTGTGACGAAATCCCATATGTCTTTTTGAAAATGTAGGGTACGTGATACTGAATTAAAACAGATTTATCCTCTCAAAGAATAACCAACAGCTGTGCTTCTTGACCACATCTTGCTCACAGCTGGAACCATTACTGCACATGAACAAGAAAGTCATTTGAAAATCTAGTTGAGTGAGTTTCTTGCAAGTCCATTAATCTTTTGCGGCCCACGGACTTTGACATATTTTTATAACTCCTCTGACAAGAGGCAAGAAAGAGCATGATGGCATTAAAAATGCTATGAAAATTCTCTATAGGATGCTCTTGCCAAAGGGTACATCAACATTAAAATGGGAAATTACAAACATAATTTGGACCACTTCAAAGTAGTATATTGGATCTGATCCTTATTCGCATTTCACCTTCTTATATTGCTTATACTAGTGGCATAGAATTACCTTAAATGATAGTAAATTTTAATTTAAGTGCTTTAATATCTTTTTATATCCCTTTATTGATGCAAAGTTGTCCTGCCATAAATGAGAATCAGACCTATTCTACCTTTAAATTATTTCTTTGTGTAGATTTTAACCTCAGGATTTCATATTTATATTTTCCTGAAATACCCCTTACATGTATGAAAAACAAGATAAGTTACTTCTTGAAGACTGCTTTACAAAGGGCTGAGCTTACAATCTGAGAGTACATAATGTAAATGAACTGCTTGCTCTGGATGTAAATAGCTAAGAGTCAAGAGTTTCAGATATTTCAGTGGAATTAGATGTGTTCAAAAAGGCTAGATGTTAGTGAGTCGTAGGACTGAGGCCTGAAAGGTATTTATCTTGACAGACAGGTTTGCTAAAGGCACCTTTTTAAGTCTGAGGAGCAAAGTAGATCTTCTGTTAAAAAAATCAAAGCTTTAAACATTTTAGCAGTTTGAAATCATGATTCTTTTTTATTTTCTTACAATTCAGTCCCCTTGTAATGAACTGCAAAAATCTCTTTGATGGAAAGCTTGTTTATACACAAGCCTTTCCAGCTATTTACACTTAACTGTTTCCATAGTGTATGAAAGCTGGTGGGAATAAGATCTCAGGCTTATGACACACACAAGCGTGTTAGTCTGGGATAACAAGATTAGGGGTGTTTGCAGGCATGAGTGCAGGCAGGAGGACAGCAATACACGGCGTTAGCATGTATTGCAGAAATACCTGTGCCATGGCAGGAGTTGGTACTGAGATGGCTGGTAAACGTGTCCCGAATCACTATGGCATGAGCTGTTGTGGCTGGCAATGGCATGTGCAGCTCATGCTGGGTTACCCGCAGGAGCCTGCATCCTGCAGTTGTTCCTCAATAGCTCTTTGGCTTTGAGGTCATCATTTGCCTCGAGGTGTATTAGCATCTTAAGATAAACCTTAGGGAGAATTATGGCTGAAGCTGGAGGCTCAGTCCTTGGTGTGTTAAATGGATACCTCATTCAGCTTGAGAATAGCTGAAAGAGCTGGAACGTGCTGATCCCCTGATCCTCGGCCAGCTGGGGCCGGAGGGGAGGCAAGAAGCTCTGTAGCTTCAAGGCCAGTTTAAACCATGGTATTTGTGGCTGCTGTAGCAGGTTTTTGCTCCCTGCAGCATGGCCTCTGGTCAGACACACTTTCTTGTGCCAAAGAGGTCCAGCCGTGCCCCCTCTGTAAGAGGGATATGCACCACCGCCATGCCAAGAAGGCTTTCCCCATGTTGAGGGGAATTTCTGGCTGCCCCTTTTGGGGAGTTTTCTGGCTGGTTTTCAGTGAGGGATTACGAGGCAGCTGGAAACTTTTATGTCTTAAACGGCAGATTTGGGAAAACTTATTTATTAGCATCTGACTGAACTCTATCTATGGTCTTTGTAATGTGCTGCCATGTGGGAGCCTGGAGTTTGGGATGTGAACTTGTCCCTTATTCCCCGGAAGGAAACAGCTCCTACCAACACAATGCAGGGAAGTAGTGTTGGCATGCTCTGAAGGGAACCTCATAAACTCCTTGAGTAGAGAAAAAACTTGGCTCATCACGCAGTAAATGAAGGTGGTGCAGGAGGGAAGTAAGGAGAGAAAATGAGAATATCTTCATCTCTGGCAGAAACAGTCAGTCTATTATTGGAGAGTCCCACCCAAGCCAAAGGGATTAAACACAACCTGTAACTGCATCTGGCACTGTGGAGGAGCGAGGAAAACTGCATACCACAGAGGCACTTTATGAATTTTCAATTAGCATTTGTTTAAATGCAAGAAAACAGTCAAAAGAACTGTAAAATAAATCCTTAATTTCAGCCAAATAGAAAGCTACAAGGTCATTTCAGACAGAAAAATCCAAATGTTCTACTCAAAAACCATTGCAATACTTCTCTCCCCTTCCCCACCCCCTAAACTGTGGGACTGGGGGAGAATTGCTGGCTGGGGGGGAGTAGCACAGAGAAGTGTCCTGAGAAATCAATGGTACCCCCCAATCTGCCCCACTCATACAGCAGGGCAGAGCTAGAAATAGTGTATGCTGACCAAGCAAACTGTACAGCCCTGGAGACAAATTTTAGGGACAGTATAAGCAATATCAGAACGCAGAAGCTGAGAGGGGGAACAATGTCAGTGAGGAGCCAGCTCTATCTTTTTATCAGCTCGACACCACTGGTGTCCTGTAGGAAATTTTTGCATTACTAGTACCTCTCTTCTACTTAAAGCAAAAGAGTTTTGTGTCAAATAGTTGAGGAAACAATGATAAACACTTACCCACCCTGTTAATAAATCACTTGCAAGACTGTGCCTGACTGTGCCTCCTTAATGGAGGAAATGGGAGTAGCTGAAAACTGACCTCCTTGCCGCTCTGCAATCAGTAATGCACAGAGCTTTAAACTGGTGTTCCCAGTCTCTATGGCTCAGATTTTCTGCCCAAATCTGTCCTCTCTTCCACTCCTAGTAAATTGTACAGGATATTAAAAAATGCTATGAAAGCTGCAGAAGGAGCAAAGTAAGGATTTTAAAAGCTGCTAGTCATTGTATTGATTAAGTAAAAAGGACCCGCTGCCAGTGACAACTTGTTTCTCCCTTTTCAAGTTTGTGGTAGCAGTTTATGTAACCCCATTTTGAGAAAAATTGCTAGAAAACAATATTGTAAAACTGCCAGCTCCCTGGTGGAGAAAACTGGCAAACTTTACTTGTCTTAGTTTTGTAAAACCATGAATATAAATAGTGAATGGCTTGTGTGGCTCTGTTTTTGTTTTCCTGGAGTTTGCAAACACACTTTGTGTCACTAACATGCCACATTTAGAGACAGTGCACTGTGTGATTAAGTTAGTTTAATTTTGTCAGCATTTGGCATTTGCTGATGCAGAAGGAAATCTTGTTCTCTGCTGTTTCTACATGTGGATGAAAGGAATAAAATATTTACTGTACAGAGCTGAGAGACCAGATGCTTCTTTACTTCAGAGACTTTTAGGGAATGGGGAGTCAGGAAGTGCTGCAATTCATTATTTTTTCTCTGGCATTAAATTTGGGTATGGAATTTATTACGTTTTTAATGAGATTTTTTTTTTTTTTCTTTTTACCTGGTTGTAATGTATTGTCTATTACTGTTGGCTTTTCTGTATTCAGCACTGTAGTACCACCTGGAAAAGAAATTATGCATGTCATGATACATGGGACACAACAAAGGACACAGCAATCACCAGGAATATCCTATATATAAATCTGAAATATTATCACCTTTACTAGACATGTAGGTAACTGAGTATGTTAAGCATGAAAATATGACATTAAAGGTCTGGTTTCCTTTATAAATAATTAAATAAACAAGAAACTTAGAATTTGTTTTTAAATAAAGCTTTCTGTCTTCAGAGTCCTTGAAAACACCAACTAATCAATCCTCACCATATCCCTATGGTTGTCCTCACTTTATAGAGAGTGATTTGCTCAAAATCACATGGGATATCAGTGACTGACCTCCCTAGCCCCTACTAACACTCACCCATCTGTGCATTCAGCTATGACATGCTTGCCACATCAGAGACCTGAGATCCTCCAGCCCCTGCCATGCTCCCTGCACCTTGCTTCTCCACTGTGCTGTGGCCCCAGATCACAGAGAGGTGTGTGGGAATTGCCCAGATTTTGGCTATTGTCTAAGGCAGGTTTCAATTCTGTCTCAATGAGCAGGAGGAATTAAGAACTTTCCCTTTGTCTTCTTCTTCAAGCAGTTGAACAATAGGTGAGCGGGGTCATGGCCTTCTCCCTAAGCCCACTAATTTTAAAAATACTTGACTTTTTTAGGTAAGCTTCATATTGATATAGGAAACAAAAAGTAAATTAGGGCAATTATAAATGCGCAGTGGGGTGCTGATTACCAGTCAATGGTTTTTCTCTTCTCCAGCAAGCAAGTACTTAAAGCATTATAGAAAGGATGTCTATGATGACTTCCAATGAGAATGAATGCCTGAGCTATATCAGCTTTATGTTTGTGAGAATGATCTGGTGGGAAATGCTATACACCATGCAAATAGAGCAGCTCTGTATGGGGTCTAAATAGAGCAGGAAGGAATCTGGCCTACAGCACAATTACAGTTAATTGCAAGGAAGGCTTCATTGTGATACTCACATATGTGCAAGTACCATCAGGGAAGTGACTCTAGCAGCCGTACCCGCGAGAACGCAGGCGCCACGCCTGCACTGGCAGTGGATGGAAGAGGCACTGATAAAACCCCTCTGCCTTTCTCTGCTAGCCTTAATGGGCTGTGAGATTTACGTACTTTCCTTCTATGTGTTTTGGAGGAAGAAAAGAATGTTTGCAATGAAATTATTGGTATATCACTTCTGCGCATTTTTTTGTTATATATAGCATCATAAGTAAAACACAGAATTTCTGCAGTGTCCACAATTGAGCATGCACTGGCCAGGGTTTCTAGGTGGTGCAGTAAATTATACTCAAGTGTCTGCACTTTGGTAGAAGGGCAATGCAGTAATTTTCAAGTTTAGTAGTGAAAAAGGTTCAGTTCCCCAGAAAGCTGGTGTTCAGGTAGGCTGATGGCTGCTCCCTTGTCTTAGAGGTTATAAATGGCTCCCTAAGCACAGCCTGCAAAAATTGCCAGAGGGAGTTTCTTCTGCTCAATAACCTTTCCCTAAGGGATATATGGGATGCAGTCCTGAGCTGCCTGAAACACATAGACTACGAGCAAGTGAAGAGGAAGGTGCCTGCATAGATCTGTCTCCTTCCCCTCACACAGCCTCTATGTGAAATGTGTTTCTACCTATTGGGTCTTGCAAGACAACCCTCAGCACAGGGCTTTGCAGGAAGCCCCAGGCTTTTCTGACCTGACCCTTTGCTTTCAGAAAAATAAAAAAAATACAATGTCTAATAATATTGAAAGCTTTCTGAGCTATCTTAACACGATACAGACTATTTCATCAGACTCCCTGCATGGCTCTTTTTCATAAAGAATAAGATTCATCTTGAACACTGATTTGAAAAGCAGTGACAGTGACTGTGCAGTGTCTTTTCTGCTCAAGAATTGTTTTTCAATATTTGATTTGCAACATGCATTTACATGAGACATTGGAAAAGCTCAGAAAGCTGAAACTGCACTTTCATTTGTATCTGCTGTCGGATGTTCTACTTGGCTGCTTCCAAAAAGCTGATCTCTCTCTTACCTAATATTTCCCAAAGTCCTCTTGGAGAGCTATTGCCAGGTTTTAATGCTATTTTATGTCATGGATATAAGAAGCAATAAACATTTATTTGATAAGCACACCAGGGAGAGGTGATGAAATAACCTGTGTTGCTCTGTCCAAAAATAAGCTTAGCTGCTGTAGCAGTATGGATCTACTACAGAAAGATCTCCTCAAACAGGCCCAGATCTTTGTGGAGAAAGTGACCTCCAAGAAGAGAGAAAAAATGTAGTGGTGCAGTGTCAGCTATATCAGAAGGACAGTGGTTTGGTGCAGAAGTGAGAAAACAGGAAATTTAAGAAGCTTTCTCCCTTCCAAATGCAGACTACACTATGTCCCTCCCTGCTATTTTTCTGCTAGTGATGGCATTTTGGAGAATGTCAGCCCCTCTGTGGCTGTAATGCAGTGCTGGTGGGAAAGCTCATGGAAATCTTTCTGGTGGTGTATGTGTGAGTATGCTTTGATGAAACAAATCTGCTTTGTTTCTGTCTGAGAAGGATTTGGGGCTGATATTTGAGTCCTATGCTAAATTTTAGGTGTGGAAGACTGTATGTATCTTGAGTCTAAACAATATTTCATTTTGAGTTCTTCAGTCTCAGACAATAAATCTCAAAAGGTTTGTCCATCTTTTTTCTTAATAAGAGGAAGTTTGATTAGGACATTTGATTAGAGACAATTTCTGCTCAAAAATATGCCCTCTGTTCCAACTAGTCACTATTATTTGCTTCAAAAATTACATAGCTGAGAAAACAATCAAAAGTATTGTCATATGTAAAAGGCAGATGCCTATGTTTTGACAGCACTGACAATACAAACTGCATACCAATGTCCATTTATGCTGAGTGATTAAATCAGTGCAAACATTTAGCTGGTTACTGGCGATGGGTATGAGCTACAATGAAGCTGCAATGGAATGAGGATGGTTTCTGCACCTGTCAGTTGGTAGTCATCACCTGTGCCACTGTGACAGTTCGCCTGGTCATCATCACACTCATCTACAGGCTTGCCTTCAGAAACGGTAGGAACAGCCGTAGGAGCTGAAACAAAATCCAGTTGCTTGGTTAAAAAGTCTGCTGGATAATCAACATGCAATTGGCACTAACATTTTGATGAGTACCATATGCTGTCATCGTGTGTTGTTTTTGAGGAAAGGAGCAACTCTACAGGTTAGCTAGTATTTCTTTGCAATGGGAAGTACCTGTTCTGACTCCTGTCCTAGGGCACTCTGCTGTGTCTGAGCTCAAGGGCTGAGTGGAGTTGTGCAGCAAAGCTCTGGACTGGCTGATGAGTGCTTGTTCCTAAAAAACAGGAGTGGAGGTCTGGCAAGGCAGAATGGGAGTCTCAGGGAATGGTAGAAAACCCATTATTTTATTTCATGGCCAAAGAACCTGTGAGTGGGCCTGTACAAAGCAGCAGGTGGGCTGGTTGCTCAAGGTGGTGATTCTGCAGCACCTACCACATTGCCAAAGAAACCTCTCTGCAGAGCACGTATAAGAGAGGAAATGTTTGAACAGAGTCCTGGTAACAGTGGCAGGAAGGCAGTGTGATGTAGAATCACTTTGTGCTCAATGAGAAGATCTGGAAGAAGTTTCTTTTGTTTTTGTTAAAGTTATAAATAGGGAAGACATCAATGATGTCAGTCATCCCTCCTGGCCACCTGCTTGCTTCTCACTGGTGATGACTTTCCGGTAGCTGCTGCATAACCAGTAAAATCTGACCTTCGTTATTACAATTAAGATCTTGAGATTTGTGAAAGATGCCCAAAAATATATCTAAATCCCAGTGTCTGCAAAACATATCACATCTGGAAAACCAGGATACAGATACCTGGTGTTATGTTTAAGTTTTATGCTCTAAGTATAGTTCCCTGGCTTAAGATAACCAGGCTGGGAACATGGTCCAGGCTTTGCCTGTTCTCAACTACTGTTATTTTCATTAACAATGCTTTACTGTATTATAAGCTATACAATAATGCTTCTCTTCCGTGGATTCTTCTTTGCCCTTCTACTGCCTCCGGAGTCCACTGGCCACATAAGATACTATGCACTTGGACTGATAATGTCAGAAGGGATGGTAGTTTCTGAAGTAGCTATTTTCTGGGCTGAAACAAGGACCCCAACCCGTGCTTTACAGGTATAATCTAGCCCTAGTTTAAGAAACACTTCTGTACCTGTTATGAATTATAAAGAGTGTCTGTTCCCCATATCTCTTTAAAAACTGCTCTGGGAGCTCCCTCTAGCTTTCTACATCGAGCTGAGTTTCTTATCTTGAGCTTCATGCCCCTGTATAGCCTCAAGCTTGCCTACATCCCTGCCATCATTTCATATAAACCCCCTGGGATGCTCTGAGCACACAAAACTTGCCCTTGCTCATTACTGCTGGAGAGCTGATTTCTACTCTTGTCTGTGCTTATCTCTATGCTTCTTTTCTCCTCTCAGTTCCTGTCCTCCTCAGGAAATCTCAAGTAACTTCTCTTCATTCAGCTCCCTCCTTAAGACACAGTTATACAACAAAGTTTTCTTATTATGCTTCTCCCATGGGTGCTTTGAAATTGACCTTGCCTGTCCATGGGTGACCTACAGGTGAACTACCTTCAGAAGTGCACCACAGTGGGAAGATAAATGCAGGTAATGTGTCCCAGGGGAACATTATACTTGGTGCAGCAGTTTCCCAAAAAGCAAAGGCATTTTGCCTAGTTAGTCTCCTCTTTGGCTCCTCCACTTCATTGAGTAACACATTCTGGTAAGGTAATCCATGGGCTCACAGGTTGTGAGTTTACACAGGGCAGATGCTGAGTTTTCTTTCTTCTGAGCAAGCAGCACAATAGTCTTCAGGAACTAAGAATTCCCACAGGAAATGAAGACTTCCTGCAGGAACTAAGAAGTATTTCCAACCTACCCACTTTCCGGGCCAAGTAAAAACCACACTTATTCAGTCTGGCCTTCACTAAAAAACAACACAGAATGTGGTAGTTCTCACAGAAAATACTTCCCACTTGTCTGCCTTGGGAATGAAATGGTGAGAAAGAAACGGAGGCAGAACATTGAGTTTCATTCATCTTGGGAGCCTGTTCAGCTACTTCTTTATTAGGTATCATACGAAACCCCCAATAATGTGTTTTGTTACTATATATGTATTGTTAAGCTCTGTGATTTATAACCCATGCCACTGTAACATTATCCACCACATAAAAATGTGAAATTCATGTAGCTATCTGTAGTTATCTATGATGTTAAATAATTATTGTTTATATAACAAAAATCAAAGCATTATTATACCTCACGTCACAGCCCAAGGATAAATGTCTAAACTTTGCTTTTCCTGGTCTTTCATCTCTTGACATACTACTGCAAAATTAAAGCTTGGTATGGAACAAAGGGGACCTCCCTTGCTCCCCAAAAAGAAGAGTACAGACCCTATCCAGACAAGTAATCGTTGTCTACCATACTGTCTGGTGCGACTTTCACATTGTTTGAAGGAACAAGAAGCATAATTGCTGTATTTAGTCCAACACACCCCCTGCATTCTCAGAAAATGTCTCTTCCTGGGTTGTATCATGGTAACACAAAATATAAGTTCCTTTATTTTCTCATAATAGCTTTATGCTTCTTGAAAGTATAATCATAAGGTTGCTTAAGGGAACAGAAAACCATGTGGAGAATATCACTGTGATTCAACAAAGGAATGGGAGAAAGAATAATATTTGTGCCTTGGGCATATTCAAATGTCTGCAGAGAAGGAACTGATTAGTCCAAGAAACAGCACTAATGGCAGTCAAGGAACCGAGAGTCCAAAGTGCTGCCTGTACAGGAACAGCAGTGTTCAGCAGTAGTCCAAGTACAGAATGTATGTGTGAAAATAATAAACTGCATTCATCTATAGCAGAGCAATTACCTTCGAGTTCACAGCCCAGCAGCTCCATTCGCAGTCCCAGTCCTCCATGTGTGGCTCTCTCTGGGTAGACACGGATGAATCTCGTCGATACAGGTTCAAAAGTCCGCAGTTCAGGTGTGTCGTAGTTGGTGTTTCCTTCAAAAGTCTGCAAAGCATAACAAATGTTACTTGTTAAGAAAGAAAATATATTTCCAACATTTTCTTCATTCTCTAGCCTTTGAATTAGGTGAGAAGTAGGCCAGATTCTAACCATTTAATAAGTGTCAGACTTTCCAGCCCTAAATGAGAATGGAAAATACACAGTTTAAGCTTCTTGGAAAAGTAATGCTTTTTTTTTTTTTTTTTTTTTTTTTTTTTTTCATAAACTCAGTAGCAACCAATCCATCGGGGTCATAAAAAGAGCTGAGTGTTTAATAAGACATGTTTTTAAATGACGCTCTGATCTGGGGTTTAGCTGGGTGACATTTTCAACAGTTCTTAGGGAAGAAAAAAAATGACTGAGGTGAAGATCCTGTCACCTTTTAAGTGGTTACAATAATAATCCAACTATTCAAGAGAAAATTTCAATTTGATTTCCCCCAGTGACAGAGTTTAACAAGTTGTAGTTATTTCAAAAGGCATAAATTAAACTCCAGGAACAGTAGCTGCAAGAGTTCTTCCAGTGAGACTGCTATTGAATAAGAATAAAAAGAAAGAAAGAAAGAAGAAAGCTGCTTCCCGATAAAACTGCAATATAATCTAACGGGTAAGGCAGGTCAGAAAATGTACATTTCAGACAAAAATCTCTTGTCTGAGTTGCACTCTGGGTTCTTCAGCCATAATACGGCTCTCAATGGCATTTGTTTGATACTTTCAGCTTCTCCTGTCAGTGAAATTTTGCATATGGAACATGTTATAATTTGTACTTAAAGCAACACCCTGGGTGCATCCATGGAGATAATTGGTCATGAGAATGAATTAACTGTACAAAGAAACAGTCCTTGCCATGAAGTGTTTATAAGTCAAGACAGGCAAACAGTTATTTTTAACCTATTTTATGGTAAAAAGTAACTCCAGAAGATCTTATAGAGAATAAAGAACAATATATGAAAATGCATATAATGATGAAGTAAAAGTAAAAAGTTTTCAATGTTTTTATTTCTATGAATTAATTAAATTACAAATAATTAAAACTAACTTATATGAATTGTTTAGAAGCGCTGTTACTTCCAACACATATCTGTGAGGCCTGAAGCTTTCTTCAGGAAGAAACCACCACCTGTCTGTCTTTCATTTTGAATGATAACAAAATCCAACATGCAATAAACTCTTCCTATTGACCTGGGGGCAGAGAAACAGAAGCCATGGGAAAAACAGGCTGCATTGTCCCAGACAGAGAAAAAGCATAGGTAAAACCAATTGCTGCTTGTATTTTTAGTGCAGTCCTAAAAGCCTTGCTTGTTTTTGCTCTGCATCTGTATATAATAAACCAATGGCCCCAGATCCCTTCTGGCCATTGGTTAGAGTGCCAGTCACAAATGCCAATGATGATGGGTGGCTATGACCAACTGGATTAAAAGAAATAATTTCTACATTAATGCTTCTGCTCCTATTTCCTAGGGAAGACTTATCTCCAAGGTACCTTCAAGGGGCACTGGCTGGCCTGGTGTTCTGACAGTGCATGGAAGACAGTTGTCAAGAATTCACATGTAGATGGCCTGTCAGATCTAATTAACATGCAATTATATATTATTATATTTCAACAGCAATGTAGTGCAAATGATCAGAAAAGCTACCTACCATATGAGAAAGAATGAATGCCATTTTATGTGCAAAAAGTAGACAGACACATGTACCTGAAGAATCCTTGCTTCCTTTTTAATAGTAGTCTTAATAGCAACATATAATAATGAAAACTAGTTTATAAAAGACATCAGTACTGGAGTACTGACACATAGACATTAGAATTCAATAGGCATCTAGAATTATATTGAATCATAATTATATTGAATCATTGTCCTTTGTAGTGCAGAGCTGCCTGTGATTCAATTTTGACTGTTCATTTAAAACACGTACTGATATTCTTTGTCGGGGAGGAGAAAAAAGTATACAGTAAAACTTCATTTAGTGAGTGTCTTTTATATAGGCTATATCACAAATTGCTTTACTTCTTGCATACTACTCACATTGCAAAAACAAGTATAATAAATAATTGCTAAACAAAAGAGAATATAAATTAGCAAGGGGAAAAAAAGTCTTCCAAATAGATTTTTATATCAAAATAAATATGGCAGAGAAATTAAAAAAGGTTGTTCCAGACGGCAGGATATTCAGTTTCTTGTGCAAGACATGATCAGAGAAGGTGTGAAAAACAAAAAAGGTCATCAGTCGGTAAGTGGAAGTAGGAAAGAAGTATGGAAGACAAAGATGAATGTACTGAGTAAGCTTGAGCAAGACTTTGGAGAACAAATGCCAGCTGGATTTTGAAATGAGTATGGAGTTCTGCATGGTCATTTGAGGATCTGAGTGGCATTCACTCCTCTGTGTGCTTGATAGAGGCTAAAGAGGGAAACATTCTACACAGTCAAAAACAGGGGAAAGTGGGTCAGCTAAAGAGGAAAGCGTTATCATAGTCCTATGGAAGGAACTGCAGGTACGGATGACAAGATTCCGTTGAGGACCAAAGTGATGTTTCAGCCTTTGGACATATTCTGTTTTTATACATTTAGCTTGTCATTGCTCTTTCTTTTCCTAACGTGCAGTTGTTTGTTTATTGAAAGTCAAGACTTTAACCAAGTGAAACGATGTGTTTCATTTCATAAAACAGGGCTGTTTCTAATCCACATTCCTCCTGTGACTCATTATAGCATTCTGTCCCATCCAGCTCTACTTACATTTAAAAATACAACATTCCAGTATTAACATTTTAAATCCCTCAGACTACGAAATCATAGGATTTATCTAATTCTCTTTAAAGAAAACTTGTGCTTTGGAGGAAAGTTCATTAAATGTCTTGAATTTTTGGGAAGGATTATAATTAGGCCACAAGAGATTTGAATTCCAGCCCTCCTAGTTCCATTAATCTTTGAATGTTAATTTCTGGTAGTGATGAAAGCTGAGGATGGGCTCAGTGTGTTAGTTAGCACTCTAGTTTTCTTGTCAAACTGTTAACTTCTGACAATGATGGCAAGTGCTTGTATTAGAAAACAGAAAGCCATGCAGCAGACGGCGCACTGCTTTGAAAGCATATGGCATTATTTTTTTCCCTCATTGAGCCACAGTGTAGAAGTACATGTCAAAACAACATCTATTTTAGAAAGAAAATGGTTAGATCCCATTGTTGATTTACACTCTCTTCACACTTTATGATGAAGTCAAAACTCATGGTAACAAGAGAAAGGAGCTGACTGCAAAGGCTGAATTCATTTAGTTTTAATCCCCAAAACAAATGATGAAAAGTGATGAGAAGTGAGAAAATGCAGACATATTCAGTGAGATTGAAACAGGAGAGAATGAAGTCCAATATTTACCAAATGTGCCTGGAAAAGCTACATCCATGGGCCCACTCAGCTTTTCCTTTAACGAAACATAGGTTTGCCCAATTGAAGAGTCTCTATAGCAAAACAGCTTTTACATTTGATTTCCAGACTGACACAGCTAAGATATGGAACAACTCTCAAGGTTTCCATCTGCCAAGCACTATACTGATTTGCCTTTTGAGGGCACATTTCTGGTAGATCAGATTCCCTGATCTTTCCAGTACTGCAGCACCAGTCCCTGAACAGTTCTGTGGGCCCAGTGCTTCCCTCAAGCGAAAGGAAGGAGGACTAAGAAAGGATTGTGATTCTCAAGGCAAAAATACATTTTGTTGAGCAACAGTAGCAAAACTAATAAATAATAAAAAAAAAAACGAATGGGATTTGGGGTAAATTTTCTCAACTATACATTTTATGTCCTGAAGAGCTTACATTCAAAGACAAGGCAAAGTAGGTACATTCCCAGAACCTTTTATAGAGAACACTTATTTTCTTTTTCTTGTCATTTAACCCAGTTTATTTGACCCTTCCCTTGCGGTTTTTGCCCTTTATTCCTAATCGCACACCAAGATGTTTCACTTCTACTAGTACAACAGTACTTTCCACCTATGATGGGATAACGTCAAAAACGACATCACTCTTGCAGTGCAACTTAGATCAGACCATCATGGAGAGCCTGTGAAGCTCTCAAAGCAGCCTACAGGCAGTTCAGAAATCTAACAGGTACCCCATTGAGTTAAATAACATCATCCTCATTCAGCTGTTCAGAAAAAAAAAAAAAAAAAAAGAAGCAAAGGAAAAGTAATCCTGAGTCTCAAAAAAGCTCACTCACAGTCAGTGGAAAACTGAAGATGGAACTCTACTTTTTTGGTAGTGCTGGATATTACAGTTACATGGAATTTTGGAGTAACCTAGGGGCTGAAGAGGCACATCACCCTTGGCAGAAGTAACTGAACTAGCTGCTGAATACACAGAACCTTTGCCAGAGTGGTTAATGTCCTGAGATCAGCTCCTGCACTCATTGTACCACTACCACAGCATCCCTTCAGTGTTTTTGTCCTACAAACCCTCCTGTTTAGCTTAATTCTAATGTTGTGCCTTTCCAAGATCAGAGATAAAGGTATAAAAATTTAACATGAGTTCCTCCCCATGCAGAGCAATCCTCCTTACCTTTATCTTTTTCTTGCTGGAATCCATTATCATTTTCCAATCTGATCCATTGTTGCTGTAGCCGATTTTGAATTTTTTCATGAATACTTTGTTTTCTCGGTGCTTGCCTCCTTGGACAATTATGCCCCTCACCTTTTTTTCTTCACCAAGGTCTATTTGAAGCCATTCATTTGTATATGGATGAGTAGTTGGTGGCAGCGCCCAGCCTGAACGGCTTGTTATGAGGCGAGCATTTTCTGGGATCCAGTTTCGATCAACTTGAGTAGATGCAGTAATCTGAGAGTCAGGAATGAGCCCAGACACCATACCCAGCATCCCAGAGCAAGGATAATCTACAAAGAAAAACCAAACACAAAACCAATGAACTAAACAGTTAATCTGAACGAACACCAAAACAGAAACAGGACATCAATCATTTCAACTCTTGTAAGCAATTTCTTATTTCTTTCTTATATCCAAAATAATCTTTTTGGATTTGTATATAATTTTCATTTGTTCAAACTTGCACATTCTATTTTTGGCAGGAAATGGAAGTACCAAAATACCACAAGTATTTCTGGCTTTATGGGAAGCAAACGGATCAGAAAATGTTATTCTCTTATTGTTTTCTATTCTTCTTGCTAAGCCAAAGAGTGCAGGGTCACATTGGAATTTGTGAATATTTCCCTAGGGAAAATTTCCCTAATCAGCCAAAACCCAATTGCAGATTACTTATTTCTGATGATGCTGGAAATTGAAATCTTTTATGTATTCTATAAAATACAGTTTATTGTTGTACCTGAATTTTTCTACTGCATTTCTTTGGTCTCAGGCATTTTCAAAGGACAGAGAAGCTAAATAGTTACTTCTGTTATAGTCCCAGATAAATATTAGTCGAAAGTATGAAAAGCTACTAACAAGGAATGAAGATTTCCAATATAGACTGTATTACCAGTTCTGCTGATTTTACCTTCATGTAATCTGGAAAGATTTAATAGATTGACATGGAATTTTATAACTTTGTATTCATTAATCTTATGTTCCTACTCTATGGAAGCCAGTCCTAAGAAACATTTTGAAGAAAGACCTTAAGGAAAGAAAAATCCACAAATATATTAAAAATTAGTGCCAGTAAACTGTATTAAGTACTATAAAATGGCACATTTTTTAGAAAAATCAGATTTATAAAAATACTCAATCATTAACATTTTATTTAATATACACCTTGTAAAAGCTCTTATATAATGTTATTTTTACTTTACATATAAAATGTTAATATATTTTTGGAGGACTCTAAAATAATTCTTGGTTGTGCCTGTTTATGTTTTTCAGGATAGTATTTTCATGGTAGTGAACACCTTTTGCTCTTAGCTCAGAAAGTACTTTGGGCAGTTATTTGGGTAGGTGTCTGTGTGATATAAAGGAGTTAAATTCCAAGAAGTGAGCACCAGTGGAAACCTGGGTTTATATGTCTAGATGCTGGAATAGCCTTCAGATCTCAGGGTTTGCACCTTGCAGTGTATATAAACCTAGATATGTATATGAAATCTGCTGAGATCAAGCTACAAATAGCAGTCATGAGAGAGAGGGACGGGAGGGTAAGGAAGAATTTGGAAAATAGCTGTGTATCTCAGGTAATTTGCACGGAGCTGTAAAAGAACTACGTGAAAAGTAATTGCACTTTATTTATTAAAATTCTTAAAGCCAAACATATAAAAGAGAATGCTAGAACAACATTAAGATAACACTGGATGTTTGTGTTGTTGGGTTTTCTTTCTCAGTTTGTTTACATATCTACATTCAAATTTTTAAAATCCTTCCCAGGACCTACCTGTTATCTTGCAACCATACACTTCAAATCTCAGCGATACTCCATTTTCCCAAGACACAGGTCTAATTCGCACAAACCGCGTTAAAACTGGTTTGGCAAAAGGTCTGTAAACAACATCAGTAGGATTGCTATTCCCTTGAAACACCTTTGTGTGGAAAGAAAAAGTATATATATGTTAGGTTTTCTTTTAAATGGTGTTTATAATTCTGTGCTTTACAGATACTAGTGATACAAGGTCTAGCCAGGATTATTTTCGTGGGGGATAAGACAAAAGACTTACATGGAGAGCTATCTCATTAAGCTGCTAACACAATTTTGCAGAAAAATTAGCTTTCTTTTGGGAAGAAAAAGATGTTCAGTTATATTAAAAAAAATACTTGCCACCTGCCACGTCCCATAGCACACCATAAGGCTGCAGAGCAGACCAGGGGAGCTCAGGGACACCAGGAGAACAGGAGCCCCCCTGAACACAGCAAGGCTCTGTCCACTCCTTGCCAAAGTTGATATGTTCCTAATGCCCAGGTCTATATGCAGCTCTCTGCAAATCAAGGATTGCCATGTCCTGGAATAATCCCTCACTGCCCAATTAGGAGAGTTTTATTCCTTGCACACTCACAGAATGATGCAAAAAACTATAAAACCTCATGCCCAAGTTAAAGGTTTGGATTTCAGTTAGACCATGTGAAAATCCATGTATGCAGTAAAGCTAAAAACACATATTGTTTTGTGGTCCTTGGACATAAGTGTTTTTCAGTGTGTTGTGCAACCCTCGCTCTGTTATCCTTCTGTTTTTAAATCCTTTTAACAAACACTCAGCTTTCTATCTCCGTGCATACTCAGATGGAAGTCTATTTACAAGCTATAGAGTGGGTTCTAAAATTTTCTCTGAGTCCCATGAGGCTAACGGGCAGATCAGATGAACAATAAGACTTCCACAAAAAGAGACAGGATTGTGCTGTGCTTTCATGTTGAGGATCCTGCAAACACACTCCTTCCTAACAGAGCTGAAAACTTGCAATGTTCTAGTCCAAAGATGGTGATTCAGCTTCCTGCCTCTTTCTCACGTAGAGGGAACTGACTTCCTGTTGTTTGCCAGGGACGCGGGCCCCCGGCTTTTTATGAGATATTCTTCCATTTCTTACATACGGTGTCTACTTTCCTGTTTGTTACTTGCAATAACTGTGCTAATTTGCAGTGGAGGCCAGCAGCACATAGCTGCCAGCTCATCAGGCCTGGTTATTTGTTAAATAATTTAATATCGGAGTTTCATACCCAGCAAGAGATTTTAAATGAATCTACATTTCTTTTCAGCATTTTTTTTTTCTCTAAAGGACATGCTGCTGTTCTCAGGGTGTGCCCCTATCTAAGGCAGTGAGTCTCTCTAATGCACACAGCTTCTGATGAGTGCACAACTCACTGAGGCTTCCTTCAGGACATTGGTAGCTGCCTGTCATTTTTCCGTAGCCAAGTCTCCTTAACTTTTGATTTGAGTAAAGATACTACAGGGAGACTGGTTGTACAGTTTTTTATTGTCCTAATAAACAGCAAAACTGTCCTTTTAGGACCCTGATTTTTTTTTTATAAACCCTTTGAACAAATACTAGACATTTAGTTCAATTCTCTATGAATTAAAGACAGCACGTACAATGGAAACTCATGTAAAATACACTCTTGGAGAGTTTACAAATTGAAGCTGATAATGAAAATCGGGCATGGTCTGAATTTAAAAGAGGCATTTGTTCAGATTACAGGAACCAGAGCCAGGAAACTCTGTGTCTTGTACATGCTGCAGCGTTGGCTCCTCCTGTGACTTTGGGCAAGTCAGATATTGTACTTTTATACATCATTATGTATTGACCACAGTGAGGCATTTGACCTCCTAAAGGTCCTTCTCAACTGTAAAACCAGGATAACACCTGTAAAAGAGAGGCTTTCAGGATTCTTTATTATTTTTAATTTTATTTTTATTTTGTTTGTTTACAAAGTTTTTGAAGGAAGAAAGATAAACACGCTCATCACTGCTACCATTTTGACTAGATAAGTGCAGCGGCCTTGGCATAGCATTTACAGATGAGTAAGGGACAAACCAGTAACCAAATATTTACATCTAGACATGGTCACACTGACAACTTAATATTACACAGCCATAGTCAGTCCTTGCAGAAAGGCCACAAAAAAGCTCTTTTGAAGAAAGTCAGCAGAAACCTTTCCAGTTTCATCAGCCCCTGGCAGTGGCTGGGGATGCTGCCTCTGGGTATGTCCCAGGTGAGGCAGGAAGGGAGGCACAGCCTCACTGGGACTATTCGCGTGAGAGCTGGAGCAGAACTGACTTTTCAGTAATGAGCTTTATGCTCATGGTAGTGGATAATGAAGATTTTTCTTATGAGTGTCTAAAGCTGTTTGACTGGGAAGTCAGAAGGAGCAAATGCGCTGATAAATTGAAAGGTGATAAAAATCTATAAGGATGGAAATATATGCCTAATTATCTGCCTGCATGACCTCCGCCACTGAAATGCTTAGAAGTCTAACGAATTACTAATGACTGGGTAGCACTCCTGCAAGACAGCAGGGCTATGCTGAGGTACTGAAACCTCACATATCCACAGCTTTGCAGCAAATAAGGGATGTATGTATGTTTTTTAAAAGGTCCCCCATGTTGTTTTCTCAAGGTCACATAGGAAATCTCTAGCAAGCTGGGAAACAGCAGCATAGGAAATCTCTAGCAAGCTGGGAAACAGCAGCATACTCCAGGGAAATGTGCCAAACCACTCCAGTTCTGATGGCTGCAGTGGGCGATGCAGCACCTTTTCAGCTGCTCAAGGCTGCCCACAAACAATTTATGTGGCCCATCTCTATAGAGACAACTTCTGTCTTTTGGATTTGGGATACTGTGAACCTTGAGCATGCTGATTAAACCTTTATTTATGTATTTATTTATTTATTTATAAGAACAGATAGTAACTAAGGAGTTCAGTAGGCTATTTCTTGGACAAAAAGAGGTAAAAGAAAAAAGACTTACAACAGGCTTGTTTCCCTCCTTAAGTGTAATCCAGTCCTCTCCATTGGAGCTGACGTCTACGCGGTATGTTTTCAGGTAATATTCTTTCTTTGTTTCTTTAGAAATGGCTCCTTGGGTCCCAATTCCAGAGACGAAGCGGAGAAGGCCTAGATCCACCTATGGGGTGAGGCAGTGAGGACAATCAGTTTAGAGAACAACAGTACTGCAGAAGTGACCCCACGAGCCCCACATGTTTTACAGAGATAATAAGGATTTGTATAAGGAAAATTGCAGCATATTGTTGACAATAATATGGTCATAGCCTCCTCTTTTGCTAGCAGTGTCTCACAGGAGACAGGAACATTTGCCTGGTCACTCAAGAGTGTTACCCACATGCTAGAGAATTATCTTTGCTCTATGGGGGAGTAACCAGAAACCCCATCAGTGCCACTGGGAACCACTATACTGTACACAAGTTACTAGTGAAGCTCCTCAAGGACCGATATGGCGAACAATCTTCCTTAATACTTTCATTAACTATCTTGCATAGATGCTAATGAAATTTGCTGAGGACACAAAGCTGCCAGGCATTGCCAATACAGAGGAGAGTAAAGCAGTGAGAGCTGAATGACCCTGAGGATTGGAGTATTAAAAATGGGATGAAATTTAATAGTACAATATCAAAGCTATGCACTTAGGGAATGATAACAAGAATTCTGCTGAAACCCAGGAGCTCATAACTTGGAAACAGACAGGGAGAAAAGAAACCCATATTGTATTACTTAGTCACAAGATAATTATGAATCACAGTGTAATTTTGTAGGGGAAAAGGCAAATGTAGCTTGTACTGTATGAGGTATTTTCAGAAAAAAAAGCAGCATTAACACAACTGCAATAATTCTCTTCCACCTGACAACTGTAGTGAACTTCAGTCTTTAGAAAACACTAGCATTTTGAACTTGCTGAAGAAATGTATGCTATGGTGTGCACATGAATGCATGCTGGAGTCTTTCTCTCTTCTTCCACCACTCTCTCTTTCTCTTTCCCTCATGAGGTTACATTGCAACCAAATGGAGAAATGATTTAGGTTAACCCCCCTTCACTCTCCCCCCTAAGTTATTTGCAATACAGATCTGTTTCCTCATCTGGCTCATCTCACGGCATCACTGAAATTGAACTGGGAGGATGATGATGGGTTCCAGAGTGAGGCTACCAAAGTCAGCTCTGCTAGCAAAAGGAGACTTTGTCCCAGCTGCCAAATGGCTGAAACTAGGCACAAAACTTTCTCTCTGCCTGGTCAATTACCACAGCTTTGCAACACCTGACATTTCCTTACTGCCTTTCTTTAGCCATAACAACAGATTAAAATCAAATTAATCACCCTGCCTTCTCCACAGCTAGAACCTTCTCTTTGTTTCCTAAAACAAGCCATTTAATTTCACCACAAAATTACACTGTTCACAAATTATTAATCAGAGCAATTAATTCGCCTCAACTTCAGTTGTCCAGACTTTAGTAGCACAATAATAGGTTGAATTAGCCCTTCTCATGTAAATGTCCTGTGAATGTCTCAGGCCTTCTCATTATTTCCAAAGCATGCAGGATGCAGCATACTGGTCCCCTGTGTCCCACAGGCATCCTTTTTCCTGGATGTATGTCATATATCCAAAGGCGCTGGAGCGGTTAAATCAACATGCTTTGCATTCTCTCTCAGAAGGCTGAAGGAAGTGCTATTGAGGACAGGCTGGCTGCTTTCTCAATGCCCATGTCATATACGAGTCATTTTGAAGTCTTCCAACACAAGAATAGGAGCCTTGTGTGTGACAGATAAGACTGGCTTTCAGCACAAAGCTGCTGCCCCTGCCACAGATTTTAAAGCTGGTAAAGTCTATATGCAATATTTCAGCCTTGGTCTTCGGAGGTGAAATACTGCAACGTTTTGTTTTGTCTTGATAAAAAAAAAAAAAAAAAATCCTGTCTTTAAAAAAAAAAATGGGAGCACCACCTTACAAAAACAATCAAGTGATTTAAAGTAACTAGAGAGTCTCAGATGTTAGATTGTTGCAATCTGAAAGTTAATGGGGGAATCTGGGCATCATTGCACTGAGCAATCTCAGCTTAACTTCAAATGCTCTCCAAACTGTACTCTGCTGATTGTAAAGTGTGCTGTGCTGAGTTATGTCCAATACCACATTCACTTCCAGGCTGAAGTGCACTTGAAAATCTGGAAGTCTGAGGGAGTGCAGAGCTAAGTTATTTAAATGATCTGCTTCTCTTACAATTTGAAACAGCTCTTCAGTTTTGAAATGATTAGGGTCCCAAGCCTGTACTGTTCCAACTGATTTGAAATGATTCTAGTAGGGGCTTTTTAATATACAGTAAGTACTTCATTGTGAATAAAGTCAAGCAATGCCCTATTGCAAGAGTTCTAGACATTTGAGGACAAGTTAAAATTTAACATGGGGGATTTAGGGGAAGATATGATTAGCTGATGCCTGAATGGACAATTACAGCTACCGGTCACTGACTGTTCAGGCACCTCAGGCACTGACTGTTCAGTTACCTCTTCCCATCATAGAACTTCAGGTGCCCAAATTTTGCTCAGGCCCAGGCACTGATATTCAACACACCCCCTTAAATCTTGGGGCATTGAAAGTCCTATAACACTTTAATCTAAAAAAACTGACAGAATTCAAAAGGTAGGTAGAAATTCTCCTGCCAGAAATTAACAGTTTACTTGGAGAAAGAGACTCTGAGCAAGCCTCCATTTTTTTTTTATTTTGTTTTATTTTATTTTTTATTTTATTTTATTTTATTTATTTAATTTTAATTTAATTTAATTTTATTTTATTTTGCCTACAGGTAGGGAAGAGGCAATTTGTTCTCCTGGCCCTGGTAACTGTGAAATAGAATGTAAGAGGGGGGCATCTCCTCTCATTAGAAAGAACATCTCTTCATGTAGAACTGCTCTCTCCAGATCAGCAAATCTTCATGTACTTCATGAAAAATGGAGCTATGTCAACAACAGCCCTGGCTCACCTGGGGGCAGGTGGCTGGAGCATTCATCTGCCTGCTGCAGCTTTGAATCCCTTGCAGTGGCAAGCTGCAGCCCCGGACCTGCTGCATGCATAGGGATGTTTGCTCAAAAGTTGATAGAGGAAAAAGGATCACATTTCTCCATCAGTGTTTTGTGAGAGAGGGACAGTGCATACAAAAAAAAAGTGGGGTTAAGCAGCTGGGAAGCAGAAGTGTTGGAATTAGTACTAGCTTGGTCTCAGCACAGAGGTCCAGAGGAGAGGTAGAGCTTAAGGCATTTTCATCCCTTTGACTGTTCTTCACTCTGGCCTCCAGAAGAATTGCTCCTCTCCAGGTGCATAAAAACAGAATTGCAATGCTGAGCACCTCTCTGAAGTGCCTAAGTGTGTTTGTGAATCAAGTTCTACATTTACTAATCTTCTCTAAGTAAGGGGATAGAAATAAATTATGTAGAAGACTACCTTGGAAACTGCACGAAACATCTTAAAGAAGCTGTTAAACTCATCTTTATTAATTATTTTGTGATGAATTTTGCTTTCTTTCTTTCTTTCTTTCTTTTTTTTTTTCTTTTCTTTTTTTTTCTTTTTTTTTATAAAACTTTACCTTTTGTAAAATGCAAAATTGTGCATAGAGTACACATTTTAAATGTCATGGGGACTGCTCAGGGTTGGAGCTCAACCATGTCAACTGCTAATAATGACTGGAATCTGAAGGTACCAAAGTGTAACAGAGGTAAGACATAGCTCTTTGGTACTGTTACCCACAGGAACCACTGCAGAGTGGTAGCTAGTAGCTCTAGTACAGATGTGTCACCAAATCATTAGGAACTCATATGCTTTTTGGAGACTTTTGCTTCTTGAGTCATGAAATTTCCAGTCAGCTTAGTATGTTCTCTCAACAGAGGCCTCCAAGTGTTTACATGACCAGAGGTAAACCATTTTTCTCAGATCCAGTCACTGCTAGCCAAGATATTAATATGAATCCTTAACAGCTAGCTTTTTGTTTTGGACTTATTGTCCTTTTTGTGTCAAGAACTTGTGTTTCATGTAAAAATGAACTGCAGAGAGATATGGTGATGAAACACAGTACTTTTGAAGATGAACATCAAATGAATTTCCCTGCAATTATTTGACATTGAACTTTCTGCAAGTATGATAAACAAACATCTGGTATTTATTTTACAGGATGCAAACGATTTTGTAAGTTATTGCATGCTGTATGGCTGTGATCAAGATAGGCAGCTGTCTCCAAGCCTGAAATCATGACATTTCATTTCCATGACCAGAATTTTAGATTTAACTAACTGTAGTATACTGACACTTTTTCAAAATTTTGCTCGCCTTCATTCAGACTAACAAGCAACTCCCTTCGGTAAAATGGTGCCTTAGGGCCTTATCCAACAAATTGCCTGTGTTGCAATGTGACCACCTTTATTGGTAAGTACAAGACTGGGAGCAGACCTGCCTAAAGGAATGAGCCTCGAACTTACAAGAAATGAGGAATATCTCAAGTGTGTATTTTTTTTTTTTTTCTAGGAGAGAAATGTTCATGTAAAAAAGCCCCAGTTGTTCCTCTTTCTAAAATCAATTTATTTCCTGTGAAATCATATTGCAAGACAGTAGTGGTTTCTATATATGAATTATTTCATCACTATTTATTCTGCAATATCTTTTAGCATCCAGGAGAAGTATTTTTATTGCTGTCTTACTGTCTCCAAAAAATGTGAGTGGGTGACACATTTGTAAGACATAGATATGCAAGGGGTGGCATGCACATTTGATTTGAGAGCAGTTAAGGAGAAGGAAAAAGAATAACATTTAGCTCTGCACAATATATCATGTAGCAAGTCTTAGCAAACTGCTGGTTAACAAACAGCACACAACATGCATGACATGAAATGAATATTGCTTCTCCCTGTTGTCATGCATAACCATGCCATTGTATGGAAGTCCTTATTTTCAGAATGAAAATCTGCCTTGCTAAATAAAATACAGTCATTGAGGGAGCTGTAGCAAGGGAGCAGTTTCACAAGCTTTTAACACTCCTACTGTAGGTCTGCTCAACAGCTTGAGAAAATAAAGGACAAAGCACTGGAGTTTGATTAACAACAGGAAGCTTTTTGTTGTGGGCATCTCTTGTGGCTTGAAAAGCTGTATAATCCATCACTTGACACAACACACCAAAGTAAATATTTTTAGAGAACTGTGTCATTTCCCTAGATAGCATACAGTGCTCTGAGTTAGATTAACTGTTGTGATGCTTCACTGTTCTTCTGTCAAATATTTTAATTAAGTAAGATCTGATCTTTTTCATTAGTTAAGCCCATATTTTTTATTAGATGTTGCTGTTGTTTTGACCAATCATGTTCTCCCATGATGCATACAAAACTATCACTTAATTCTTTTATTGATTGAGCTTGAAATAAAAAAGATTATAATGCTAAATAAAAATGGCACAAGCTCTAGTTGAGATTCTGAAAGGAGTTTTGTTAATTTGGTTGGAAAATTACTTCCAAAAGTCTTCATCCTTGAAATAAGTCATCATTACAAGAGCACACAACTCCTTGATTAATGACAGGGTGTAAATATTCATCCTGAGTTTAAGTGAAAGTAGCTAAGTCTATAAACCATCTCAGACTTTTGTGCAAGATTCTCAGTGTTATTTGTGACAGCTCCATAAACAAAGCAAGATGAAAATAATGCTGTTAGTAGGATCTCTCTTGAGTCACTGAAGTCTTTCTCATCGACCTTGACAGCAACATACTGAAAGCCCCAGAAGAGAAAGCAGCTAATCACACGCTCAACTTCTAGCCTCTGCTAAACAACTGCCCTCAGTCAGTATGCTTTACTGAACTGATGCTTATGTGACTTGGCAAAAACAGGAAGGTATGAAAGCAAAGATGAACAAATATTCTTGCCAAAGAAATGGGAACACTTGGCAGTGAAAAGGAAATGAACTTTCTTTAGCAGTTGAAATATTCCTCACACTCTTTGCCCTCTGCCCAAATGCTTTTCTACAGCAGAAAAAACGTGAGCGTAAATATTCCCTGTCTGAAAACAAAGAATTGATTCAAGGCAGGCTATCGCATTGAGATACTGATGCTGGGATTGCAGTATTGAGTTCAGTGATTTCATTTATTTATTTATTTTTGCAGAGGCAGATCAGCCAGGTTCTCCAAGAGAATATTCAAGATAGTCATGAAAACATATGACTGCAGACATAAAAGAACCTCAGTCATCATTATGGGGCTGGCTGAAGAAAGAAAAGATGCAGAAAGTAAAAGAAAATAAAATCCAGAAACAAAAAGGAAAAAAAGAAAAGACAAGAAAAAACGAAAGAAAAGGCCTCTGTGTCTCTGACAGAGAAAAGATAATGCTTGTGTGGGCTGTGTTGCATCTGGATTCATGGCACATTCTCCCACTTTTATGTTAATTTTTTTTTTTGCATAAATCAGAAGCAACTAATTAAAAAAGAAATATTTAATTCTGACATGTTCTTTGAACTGGTGTTCCATCTGGTTGTGTTTGAATAGTAAAATCTGCTGTAGTTGTAAAAATTGGCAAGCAGCACTCTGGTGAAGAGAAACAAAAGAGACTCAGTACAGCAGGTTAATACACTAGCATTTCAACTTGAGACATTTCCAGAATTCAGCAAACCAAATCACTCCAGTATGGAAACTATAAAGATCAAATGCGAAAGAGAAATGCTGCGAGTGGGCTGAGAGAAGCGCTGCCACTGGTACACATTAGCTCTGCATGATATTTTTAGTGTGAGGCTTTGAAGGGGTTGGGTGTAGAAGCTCGGGCAATGCCCTGTTCCCCTGGAAGGGGCTAAGTGTACTGTGTGAAAGGCAGCCGGTGCCCATGCAGTGGCAGGGAGCGATCCTGCCACTATTCATTCATTCCCAAGCTCCACCCTATGCGTCCTGGTAGGGCTCTGATGTGACACGATCATTATTCAAGAGGCTCAGAAAATACCTTCTTCTTAATTTATTTCTTACTTCAAAACTACTTAAAACCTGAACACCAAGATACAATAAACTCTGATAACAAAGAGAGGAAAATGTAATAGTATTGGGATTTCTATAGGCTCTGGGATCCAAGTAATCAGCATCTTGTGCCATTTGAAACCTCTCAGTAGCAATGAAGAGAAAGGCTGATTAACTCCCAATGCTTTAGAAAAAGATTGTTTTACGTCTTGCAGGAGCATATCTTGCTGTGAAATATTACTTCTTTAAAATGAAAACCTTTGCTTCAGCACTACATTAACTTGCAAATGGATAACCTAAGACATTTACAATGACTTGGTCAAAAAAGGAGGAATGTGAATGGCCCCTTTCTCCAGCTAAGATACTTAGGAACCCTTGCTGAGCCATAAATGAGTCAGGAACGTAATACTTTTAATTAACGTTTTCTGAATACTTATTTGTAATTTACATTTAATTTTAAACCTGAGCTTAATCCTCTGATCTGGAATGAAGACAACTATTTAGTGCAGTTTGAATGTAACCTTCCCCAGTTTGTGTTAAAAACTATAGAAAAGGGAAACTCTATAGCAATACTTGCAGAACCACTCTTTTCTGAGAGAGGGACATAATTGTAGGATTTTTTTTCCCCCAAGTGTACTGAGCAACTAATGCACAAATGGGAAACAAGTAATCCAAAGCTTCTCTATCAGACTGCTTCACATGTGAATAACTGGGCTTTGGGTAGAAAACACTGAATTTTGCCTATGAAGTTCTCATGGAGCATTTTTTTTTTTTTTTTTATTATTTATTTTTTCCAGCTGCTGTCCTGTTGAAATCAGAGGGTACAGGCAGCAGGGCTAGATTTGAAATATGTTTTGGCATTTTAAATATAAATACAATATTAAACATGCATAAACACACAGAAGTAACCTCTGCTTCTTCCTGTTTAGCAGCATGCCTATGTTAATTGTGTAGGAAGTTCGTAACTGAGGATATGATGTGTTATTAAACCTGTCTCAGACTTTGATAGTGAAGATAGATCTGATTGTGATCACTGGAATCAGAGAAAGTGCCACTGAAATCACTGGAATTTGCTATAAAGTTCAAACTTTGGGTTTTCTATAAAAGTAGCAGCAAAATGTGGAAAAATGACAGTGTCTGAGATTTAAAACTTTTAAAGCCTAATTTCACTGGCAATTGGAATAGGTATATAACCTGTGTCACATAGAAATGTATGTATTTTTTCTGTGATCAGCTTTCTCATCTCAGAAAATCGGTGCAGTCTCTTTAAATCAGTCAGTCATCCACAGGAGTCTGCATTCATTTATTCTCTGTTAAATGGAACTGTCAGTTTCATTGCACCAAAATTCGATTTTCTATTTCATACACATTGTGTATGATGATTTTAATTTACTACTGGGTCACCAAACAAGTCACCACTTTTTAAAAAAATATGAGTTTCTGCTACTTTCTAGAAAAATGTCAGGTAACTGCAGTACATAGTGTGGTGAAGGTACTGTAAATGTTCAGGAAAAAATAAGAGACAGGCTATATATTCCAAGATCATCCTGTTTGGTGTGTCCCTCAGAGCTTCAGATGTGGATGAAATCCTTGTGATTTGGCTGTGATTTGGAAGACTCACTGTTGAGCATGGTGCTTTTGTCCCATGCCAGAGGAGGATGGGGAGAACAGAAGGGATGGTGCACGCTGGTGACAACCAAGGCAACTTCCCCTCTGGTGCTAAAGCAAAGCAGGAGACTGGTTCCTCCCGAGCTCTGCCCTTCTCTCAGCAAGGCGTGCTCAAACTCTGGCTGCTGGAATCTCGTTTTCAGGGTTTCACTGGGCAAAGCAGGGTGCCTGGTTTTTGTACTCCCACCTTGTCTCTCTAAAATTGGCTCTATCTTCAGCTATGTAAAGGGCAAAGCTATTGATTTTTAAGTGCTGTGACTTTGTAAAATAAACACAGGATGTATTTTCTTAGTTAAGCATATCACAGAAAGGGGGAGCACCACTATGGACTGTTAATTTTTACAGCCTGATAACAGCATTTTAAAATTATTCTGTGCTCTGTCAGCCCTTCAGCCCACAGTTTGAATTTAATAGGATTTGCAATGGAAGAGCCGCTGCTGTCTGTGTTAAGGCTGAAAGCCACCTTAGTCCCTACTACAATCATTTATAACCTAAATATGACCAGTTAAAATATGCCCTGGTTTTACATGAAATAGGACAAATTAACCTTTTCAGCAGCTTCAGAGGATCAACACTAGAAATGAATTTGGCCAAAGTGTTCAACACAGGAGGCTGCAGAGAAGAGAAAGACCAGACTGTACAGGTACTGCTGGCTGCTGGAAGTTGTCTATAAACAGAGCTCCTCCGAGGAGAAGCCAGTTGCACTGAAGATGGAGGAACCCAACCTCAGCTTAATGTTTGGTTGACTTTCTCTGCCAGTAGGCTTTGTTATCAGACAGCTTGAAGTTTACAGTGATGACTTTTTAAAGATTATTTTTTTTAAACCTTGAACAAAAACGTTAGAGGTGAAGCAGAATGGAAGTATTTCTCTGTTGAAATATACTTTATACTTTTTTTTTTTTTTTTTTTTTTTTTTTGGTGGAAAGAAGACAAATTGCTGTCTGAAGGGCAGGTATTTACCACTTGCAAGAAATGTCATTTATCCTTCCACTTTACCTATTTTGCTACTGCTGTGAAAATGTCACCTAATGGACAGAACAGAATTAAAGTGGGACAGAGAAGCAGAATAACACAAGGGCAGGGGAGGCAAATAATAACTCAGCAACAGAAAATCTGGAGCGTGGATGCTGGAATGGAGAAAGACCCACAGGACTCATGAACTCTTCAGCTTCATACTCCTGTGCAGGTGTGGAAAGAGTGAATAAAAATGCACAACCGTCTCTGCAAAGCACTCAGCAGTGCACCTATCATCTCCAGCCTGGGGTCAGCCCCGTGAGAGCAGAGACCTTTAGCTCAGTAACAACTCTGCTTATTATAACATGCCTCAGCTGTGTGTTCTTACCCAAGACTGTGTTTCTACCACTGCCCTTAGTCATTTAACTTCTAGCCTTAAGCTCTGCCTTGCCTGCAGTTTGACACCTGCCCGGTCTTGTAGATTAATTTATTTCTGCTGGACACAGAAAAATCTCCTTTTGAGATACCTTCCCTCACCTCTGCACGAAGCACTGGCTGCAGTGGAGCAGCTGCTTGGTGGTGCTGGGTGGGCAAGGCTGCCTCAGCCCGCATGGGGTCTGCAAAGCGTCCAGGAGAGAGCTCCCCTGCCAAGCAGCGTGGCACAAACAACTGATTTTTTTTTTTTTTTGGCAATTAAAAAAATCAGCAAACAATAACAAATGGTTTGAGTCAAGCTAAACACATGAACCCGTTGAATGGGGAAAAAAATAAGAGGGAGAAGAATCATCCTGTTCTGGATGTTTTTAAGTGGTTTTAATTTCTGTGAAATAAAGTAGAAGGAAAAGATGTTGTGATTAAAAACAACAACAGCAACAACAACAAAAAAACAACAACAAAAAAAACGTGGCATTTAATTTAAAAGCATATTTAAAGGTTTTCATTTCTTTCCCTCCTGGAACCAACTATTTAGCAAAAGTGAGACAAATTTACAAAATTATTTTCGCAGTTGCTGATTCAGTGCTTTTGCTGGACACATTTTTAATTCGCTATATCAGCTCTGTAAGGCCATCTGTCTTGCAGCCATTGAGGGGATGTAGGGCTGGACTGGGAAGTGGATGCCTAGGTAATTACAGAGTTATATACAAACTACTCAGATCTCTGCATAATGGATCCCCTGAAAGAACTGCAACTACTATAATGATTAGGCTGGTGGTGGAGGCTCAGAGGGGCTCTGCTTCTGCTGCTCTTCCATATGTTGCATGCAGGATTGCTCGAAGCCACACAGGACTCCCCTCTGTATTAGGGTTGATGCTGAAACATGTCAGTGGGATGTAGAGAGGATTTTCTTCTAAACTGCACTTTGCACCTGCACTTCTGTAGCAATAAGGCTGCCAACGGCTGCACACAGATCTCTGAGCATCCCTTCAGCCTCCCCAGAGTGATAAATCAATGGCTGGGAACTTTCTGGTACTAAAATAGCTCTTAAAGCACTTTGAATAATCAAAAAAACCTTCATACTTTGCAGGGCCCTTTTATTTCTCCCTCTCCCTCTTGTCTAATTTCAGTACTTGCCTTTGTGAAACTCTACCATTTATTCCCATGTCACAGTAAATAAAGGTACGAATGTATCCTGCTGGGTCAATTAACCCCAGTTCTGCACTGTGTCACAGCCTGCACTGGCTGTGATTTCCAGAAAGGAATATTCTTTTGTCATTCTTTGCCCGTGTGCAAACGTATGTTAAGACCATAAGATAACTGTAACACTTTTCCACACAAAGATAACTCTGCTTTTTGTGATTTCTGCAGTGCAGTTATGAACTGTAAAATGACATGAACTACATGCACAACGTGTATTCTTAAGTGGTAGAGAAGACAAAGGACTGACAGTTTTTGTACTTTCATGTCAGTGTGCTCCCTAATGATGGGCAAGCCTTGCCACAAAGCCTCTGAACCTCAGTTCTCAGGCAGTCCTTCAAAGGCTACAAGAAGTGGGAGGCTGAGGTTTCCCAGGTTTCATGTTGTTCTGTGCAGAAAGATGATGCTCTTCACTACATTATCAAACTCCAAAAGAAGCAGAAATAATAAGAATAAAACCAAAAGGCTTTGTTGACTTGCACTTCCTTGAGCTTTCATGTGAAATATTTAGATAAGCTTGCTCAGTAAAGTCAACCTGAGCAGCTGCCTGATTTAGGAATAAACCTGTTAATGAAACAAATGTGCTGTGCAGCAGCAATATATAAATACTGACTGCATTTTTAAGTGAATACCTGATAAGGAAATAAGCTATGACACAGATGAAAGGTCGAGACACCAACTGATGAACTGCAATTATTTTCAGAAGTGCTGCAGGAATAAATCTGTACTAATCTATATACCAGTTTACATCAACTATGCATGCTCGTGGGTTTCACTTACAAAGGAGCAAATAACAGAGAAGGTAGGTTACCGCAAATGTAAAGGAATGAAGACAAATGTGGAAGGAAAATTCCACCTCAGAGGTCCCACTCATTCTGATGAAGCAGTGTATACATAGAAGTGTTTTAAATCAATGGAAGTATATTTTCCTTGCACGGGAGAGTTAGTGTTAAATAAACAACTGATATTTCAATCAGTGGAGGTGAGGGGATCTCCCAGGTTGCTTTGTGAGGAGGCCACTTCTTACCTCTCCCTGGCCCTTCTCCAGATCCCTAACTGCCGCAAGATGCGGAGGGATAATTTTACACCAGGTCGGTTGATATTCCCAGGGGCAGCTGGGCTAGAGGTTTGCTCTGCGAGAGCCCTGGGTGCCAGAGGCATGGCTGTGGGGAGAGGTCCGGGTGGGCAGGAGGAGTCCAGGGGTAGCACACCAGACCGGCTTCTCCTGTGGACCTCTGCCTCTGTTTCCACTTCATTCCAGATCTGTGCCCTGCTAGAAAACCCAGCAGTACAAATTTGGGCTGAATGAGCCATTTCTGTCATATTAGCCATGACATACAATATGGAGTTCATCTTACTGTATAGTAGTGTGTCAGCAGCAGAATGGCAGATAATACCCAGTCCAGAGTACAATGTCTATTTATGTTAACCCCCGTTAACCTTTTTTGAACAAATTTGAACTGGTAGAGTGTGTTTATACCAGATTAGTGCCTTTTGTTTTATGGCTGCAAAGTTTTGATTTGATATTCTGATACTAGGATTCTTAAAGCTGAATAATTCATGGTTGTGTTGAACCTCAGCCATAATACAAACTGAGGATCTTGTACTATTAACAAACATGTTGTTATTATTTATTTATTTATTTGTTTGTTTATTTTCTGGGCAAGCTCAGTGTTATAGGATGGAAGAAAAATTATGCCACCCAGAAACTATCATCCAGCTTGGTGGGAGTGTAAAGATTTGTGTTATATACATTAGAAGAAACGTTTCGATAGAAAGCATACAGACTGCGGTAAAAGTACCCAGAAGGTGTTGCTCCTTGTGGGTTTGAAAACCCACAGCATTATGAGGATTGATGACAGCAGAGGTTCCCAGTGACCCTGGTAATAGGCAATCAGTTTCCCTTCAAAACCACACATATGTGGGTCTCAAGTGGCTCTGCCTTAAGGCACTCTCTGGCTGGGCACCCCAAAAGGATCCCTGCCTGTGGGCGCCACTGCCACCTCCCATCAATGTGACATGATGAAGCAAAGGCTTGCCATGCACAGCCAGCCATGGCTCCTGTTCGAGGGATTCAAAAGTGAGATGCAAAAAGTTTCCTAAACACAAAGACTCCACATGTTACTTTTTCAGATGCGTGTAAATGTGACTGCTGTTCTTAAATACAAATATTAAATCTACTCTGTAAAAATGCAATTACTGCTGCCATGGCAGAAATCAGTCGTACCTTTTGAGGAATGCCTTGAAAATGCAATCATAAAATCCCTTCACATTATGGATTTCATTAACATTGTACTCCCCTAGGATTCCCAATTGCACAATAACAGCAGTTCTTTAAATTTTAAATACCACAGACAGGAACAGTTTCACTAAAACCAGATGTGAAACCCTTGCACTGGCCTTCTTACTGGTTCTAAGTACTGAAACTGGCTGGTAATTGATACCTATTAACATGTTTGTTGTTCAGATTACAGAAATGGAAACACTATACTATTTTTCCTGTGAAAGGATACGTTAATGAGGGACAATGACTTAGACTGCAATGGCAGTTCCCCGCTCTTGATTAAATTAAAAGTCAGTTTTTATTTTTTATTTTTATTTTAAATTATGCTATTTCACACTGAAGGGCAGCTGAGTATGGAAAACCTAAGTGTAATAAACAAGGACATTTAGCTTAAGTTTGAGGAGCTAATAACATCCCATATGACAATAAACTAACTTTATGCTTATTTTTGGCAACCCTTGCCTCGTGCATATCTTTATTCCATTCATGTTAGGAAGTCCATAGACTTTATTAATGCGATTTTAAAGAAGAAATTCAATCTGGAGTGACTCTGTTTCTGATTATGGAGTCACTCCAAATCTCAAGTCAGTTGAGCAATTTTAAAAAGTGTATTTGAGGCTAAAAATAATGGAGAAGTTACTTTGCAGACTGATGGTGTGAGCACTAATTGATATTTTGAATCTAAGCTTTGGCATTTATTTCAAAACAAATAAGGAAAGGAATGAACAGGCAGCTTTTGTTTCACAGAGCCTGGCAGGCAGGCAGCAATTGGATGCATCCAGGAGCTAGTACCTTGTCAGATACAAAGGAGAAACCCAGTTTTTCCACCAAAGAATGGATTTCATGTCCACAGATGGAATTCATGTAAATCCATTGCTAACAGCAAGCCAACATTATTTTCCTAATTATTTTCAGTGAAATGGTCCAAAAGACGTCAACACCTCAAAGGGGACAATCATATCGCATGCCCTCTAGACGTCCTCTGTAGATACCAATCTCCCTTTGCTGATACGTAACTGAGGTTTTCTGTTTCTTTTGTCTTAGCAAAAACATTAACCTTGAAGGGAGGGCTAAGAGGAAAGAAAAGGAGACCTATAATATTTCCCCTATACAAAACAAAACAAAACAAAACAAAACAAAAGATACACTAACAAAATTAATATTTGGAGCTGAATTTTCAAGCTGTTTTGGTCATGTATAATTGTACATATCTCAAATATATGCCCTGGTTGCATATGTGTCTTGGCAGTTTAAAGGCAGACATTGCTACTTAACCAGCTGCAGTGTGTGTGCAGGTATGGAAACCTGCAAAATGTGGAATGATCAATGAATAATGATAGACATAAAAACTCTGTCTCTCAGACAATTGCACATAGGCAGAAATTTTCAATTTAAAAGTTCCAAGTTCATCACAGCAGTATCCTTCAGCCTCTTTTTTTTTTGCTACTGAATATTATCTAGAGCTCTTGCACTGTGCCACAAAAACTATTTGATTTGTACTGCACAAGAGCATATACTTCACACAAATGACTAGTTTACAATAGCATACAGGACAAAACAGAACAAAGTGACCTCAGTCCTTCATATAAAAGTGCCTTCCTCCAGTTAGAAAATAATACATTTTTTTTCAACGGTAATTTCAGAGCATTTTATTATTTGCATGTCCTTGGTTGTTTGTCTGTAAGCTCTTATGGAGATGAACATCTGTTCCTGGGGATATTTGACCATAGGAAACATGGGATTTCAATACTTTATCTAGATACAAACTCACAGCACATGCTTACTACCAGTGGCATCAAGCCTTTGTAGAAGATGGTGGTTCATGTGCTCAAGGTACCTGGTGATCTGAAGTGCTCAGCACCCATCTCAAGATCGTCAGTTAACTTTAACAGGGAAGTACCTAGAGCACATTTGAAGTCTTGAATTAGTAGTATGGTTGTTGAATAAAACTATAATAATTAATTATAATAGTTCATATTCTCATCACGCAAATGGAACAAGCGAGGAGTTAGGCCTTTGTGCCTTGTGAAAAGTCAGGGGATGACAAGTCCCCAGAGTAGCTTATCAGCATGGTTCATTCTGCTACACAGATGATGAGTGGTAGGATGATGAGATGCCACACAGGATTAGTGGTAGGCATGATTAACAGTTCTTCTGCAACACAAGTAAAGCACGTCTACACAATACAATTAATCTTCAAGCAGTTTTTTTTAGGCTCAGTCCTGCAAACAAGACCCAGCTCTGCAGTGGAGGCTGCTATAGCTTAGTTGCTCTGGTGTGAAATCTGCCTCTGGGGTGCTTGTCCCCCCAGCATGGCTTCTGGGCAGTGGAGGAGATGTCCTAGGGCTAGAATACTCAGGGAAATGGTACATGCTACCTTTTCCAAACCAGGGGCTAGGAGAAGTAGGTGAGAGCTGTGGCATGAGCAGGATAGCATACAATAAATCTCCAACTTCTTGGCTGATGGGGTACCTGGAGGCAGCATAAAGCTGCTCAACATTTTGCTTGGTAGTTGTTTCAGCCACTGAGCACCCTGGTTTATGGCAGAACACAAAGGAGACTGAGAAATTCCTGAGCAGGAGGCTTGAGGTACCCTCAGATGTTTTAAGCATAAACCACAGAGTAGCTTGGATTCTATTATGTGTCTGTTATTAAAAAAAGTTAATGGTTAAAAAAGGGCTTTGAAACTTTTTCTCAGAAAGATCTAGTTCTAAGTGAAAGGATTAAGCTATATGTATATGTATGTAGTCATCATAACTTAATAAAGTTAATAAGCACATAGAACACATGAATGAGATTTGACTAGTTCTCTTGTTTTGATTATCCAGTCATAAATGCATAAGTGACAGCAGAAAAGAAGGAAATAAAGAAAAAGTGCCAGCCTTCTGACCATATGAAACACATGGACTTTGATTCTTCTGCATTCCACCCTTTTTCTACATGCATTCCAGAGATTTCAAGTGGCAATGATTAATAACAAGACTAGCATTTAGATAAGGCTGGGGAGATTTTAACTTTTATTCCTACGTAAGGAAAAAGGATCAACAGAATTTTTTTTGCCACTCTGTAGCCTGATTAGGTCCATCATACACAATTACCAAGTTGCCAAGTGCTCAGGACGTGTAGGGACCCCTAAACAGGACATCTGAGAGTCCCTTTGTGTGCGAAGGATCAGAAATGAAAGATTTTCCCCTTTCTTCCCTTTATTAACTACTACTCAACATGTTTTTAAGCTTTCTTGCAGACAGCAAACCTCACAGGAAAAACCAATGTGAACATTCTTGTTGATGGCTAATGAGGCATTGTTTTTATATATCAGTTAGTAATTTCCTACAGAAAACAACAGGAGCAGGAAGAAAGTTTCATGTACATGAACAAACTTTCAGTATCACTAATATTGATCTAATATGCTTAAGTCCTTCTCTTAGTTTTTGCCAAAAGAAATAGAAACTAGATCACAACAAAGAAGTGTAAGTCAACCTACACAATCAAGATAAATCGGTATTTCTTGGCCTAATGAAATTAATATTGGCCTGTTACTATAGATTGCTATTTGCATACAGTAATTCATACAAGCAATTTTATCCTGTTCAGGAATCATGCACCATAACGCCCTGGTTACAATTAGCAAGCAACAAGCTTGAGCAGACCTGCTGAACCCAGAAATTCTCTTCAAGGGGGCACATGTTTGTAGTATTACTCCTGCACTATCACTGCAAAGCCCAAGTGTCCAGTCTTGCTAAAAAAGCTGTGTTTAAGGACATGGAAGAATAGCCATTGCACAGAGACAGGTAAACTCATCTCTTGTGTGAGATATTCTAGAAGGGATTTAGATCTTCTGAGGTGAAATCTGAGTGCATGAAAACACCATCCTGTATTAATGCTTAACTATAATCAGCTTGAGACATAGCACATGCTCAGTTTACTGGGACATTCCACTTTAAGTGCATGTTAAGCTAATATTGACTTTTCCACTAAACCAAAATCTCTGTTATTTGTGCCCAGAAGACTGAAAAAACAATAGACGTAGGAAGCAGAAGAATTAATCTTCCTGACCTTTCCTTTTTTTATACCTTTGGGAGTCAGTCTTTTTTTGTGTGTCTAATAAGGAATGTGAGCTATTCACTTGCAACGATTCTTAGATTAAGTAGAAGTACTCTACTGTATTATTTTGCTCTTTCTTTTGCATTCTCTACGTTCAATAAAATTCCACAGACCATTATTAATAATATCTTTAAAGTATTATCTTTTTACCTGTATCCATTCCCTGGTAGAATCTTCCCCTGGGGTCCATCCATTTTCAGGGTAATTTAGCCGAGACCTTTCTGAAGACCAGATAGCACTATACTGGGAGGAGACAGTGATTTGATCAGAGTGAATTTCTCCTGACTCCATACCTAGTGGTTCCATGCACTGGAAATCTGAAGAAAAATAAATTACCATCATTACTATGGTCAGCTTTTTGGTATAGACTTTGAATAATGAGAACATTTTCCTGCTTTGAATATGAATATCTAAAAAATTTATTTTTATGTGACTTTGAATTCTTTAGCAACTTTAAGTGAGGCAGTGTGGGGCTTATGGTGTCATTATTAATACTGTCATTCAAGTTGCCATGGCAATTCCTGCAATAATAATGCTATACAAATATTTTTAGCCCAGCATTGTTGCCATTTCAATACAGGACAATAAAATTCTCTTTTCTAGGGTAGCACACTCACTTCTGTAGATTCATAATATAAAACAATGTATGTTCAACTCATAATTATACACAAAGCCAGGAAAGACAAACCATATGACTGTACAAAACAATTTATTTTTTTAGAACTATTTACTCCAGTACAAAAAGTGTAAAATATTTTAAAAATATTATCAAAATTCAAGCTATTCTCTTTATGTCCTGGACACTGGAAAGAAACAGATCAACTAAATTTGAATCCAGGTCACAAGAGTATTGACACAAGGGAATTACCACCTATTCTGTAATGTGCTGTATTTTATAGAGTTGACCATCTCCATTCAATCTCATTCTGTTGACACAAAAATTACCTAGATAATTTAGAGTCAATTGACAATACAGTCAATATAGTGAGTTCAAAGGCTGATAGGGCATGCAGTCTGAATTCTTTTCTCACTCTTCAAAAAGATATTACTACTGAAGCAATAGAAGCCAGTGGCCTTGGATGGATCCTCAGAAACAGCTGCTTGTGGACCTCTGCCAGGGATTTACCGCCCGCATTGCAAGGGCCGAACATGTGCCTACACTTCACTTTGGGAACTTCACCATTAATATATATAAATCATTCCTTCACTGGTAGCTTAAGATAAAATGCCAGTGTGTGAAGTGGAGGCCCTGACATTTGGGTACATACTTGTTCTTAGCACACCTTGTCTGGATCTGAGAGAAGTAGCTGTGTCTCTAAGAGAGGGGTGGGTGCTTAGTCAAAGTTTTCAAGACCCCCTACTAGAGATAGCTGTCTGGATTCATTACTAAGGTCAGGGCTACCATTTCTGTGTTACTATGGGAAGCTTGTTCTGCTGCTGCCTCTGATTCACCTCATCTGTTGAGCAAATGCAGTCTTGAGCTTTGAGAGCTACAGCTCATTGCTTCTGTGCATGTAGCACCCATTTCCCCATTTCCCTGCTGCTTCAGTGTAGTAGGGGCCTCGGGTGAAGTACTGAAACTGAACTACTTTAGGGTAAGACTTCAAGTAAATCAACTTCAGCTTGGAATCAGAAGGATTAGCCACTACAGAGGACACAAGTGAAGGTAGGTTGGTGTCATATTACAATATCTAAAAAACAGGTGTCCAGTCTGGTGGATTCTTCCCATCCATGCCAGCTGGGGTATGTCCCATTACCTCCTCCTTGTTATGCATCTACATGGAAGCTAATGAAGATGCAAGGACAAAGGAGAGGTGAGGAGAGACACGAATAATTTCAGTTTACTGATTTTTCCTTTGTTCCTTCTTTGACTAAACAACTACATCAACTCTGAATCTACTCAAAACTCAGTCACAGAGAGTTTGATTTAAAGTGTTTTATCATCAAGCAAAGCAAGGAAATCTGCAAGGACATGTTGTAACACAGCCCATTATTTTCCTGTGTCTCCCTCACTTGGTTTCATTCTCTGTGCAAAGAGTAAGCATGAAAATGAGGCAACTGGGAGAAAAGTAACAGACAGAGAACAAAGCTTAGATAGCTTATTAAATGGTTTAACAGGAGCATGTATTATTAAATGGGTTCTTTTTATTCAAGAAATCAATCATCAAAGCTTTTTCCATGTAATAAAAGAAGGCTTTGGATGGTGCATTCATTGTTCATGTTTCGTTGTTTTAATGTAACCGTTCAATTGCCCTGCATTCCTGTGTTTCCTCGGTCAACACAGTTTTTAATGATAATTCTTCCAACTTCCTGGCAATACTGAGGAATAAAACTGCAAGGAAAACAGCTTTTCAAAGGGTAGCTGTACATAAAAACAAAACAAAACAAAACAGAAAAAAACAGAACCAATCCTCCCCCACCATCTTATTTATTTACAGTTTCTTTAAAGTTTCATGCAACACCTGGTGTGCAAGAAGAAGACATAACAGAGAATATTTTCCAAGAAGCTCTGCAGGATGGATAAATACTGACCTTCCGATACACTGCTCTGCGACACGCTGTAGTTTGCTGAGAATCCCTCTTTTGCTATTGCACTGTCGGTGTAAAATACCATTGAAAGAATCCCTGTTGAAGAGCGGATGCGGCCTGGGTTGTTCTGCCCACAATAGCGCCCTATGTGTGGGCCAACTGCAAAAAGACAGAATATAATAGTAAACTACCACTTCTGCTGCAACAATAGATGACACTACAATAGCTTCCCAAAGAGATTCCCTCAGCAGGAATAAGTGAACCTCTACAACCGTTTAAAATCACAGCCTCATCAATAACTTAGCAATGAACAATAAATTTCTTACCCTGCCCCAGTAATCTTACTTCTAAAATGTTCCAGATAACACTCCATAAAACCTCTGAAAACGTAAAGAACCAGGATTTCAAAAACTTATCCTTTAAAGTGCACAGAGAGGGCAATGATGCACAAAATTACATGTACAAAACAGCAAAAGTATTTTCCAAAGTGTGGTTGAAGCACCTATTTATGACAAGGACATCTGAATGTCCTGATTTGCCCACCCAGCCAACAAGATGCTGAATAACCTTAGCTCTGGGAAAAGCTCAGACAACATTTTCCAGGATTTATGCCCAATGCTGCAGACAATCTGTTAATTTTATAGCAAATTTGGGAAAAAAAAAATTAAAAAATTGCTCTTGCATTGAGGCAATGACCAAATTCTCTTTTTTTTCCCCTCCTATTTAGACTTTCAGGATATCCTCATGGATTGTTCACCCATATGCTCAATATTAAAGAATATTGTAAAAGAATTCAAGAGGAAAACATTAATCCGTTCAAAAGTGCAAGGATTTCTTAAGTATATCTCCATGTTACAGAACAAGCACACATGCACATATACATGATTTCTCTCGGTGTTAATAATATATAAACTGGTTCCTGATATTTTTCTGGATTTCCTGTGCAGTGAGATAATCTTTTCCCTTAATTAAGCTACTCAAATCACAACTAACATATGTGGCCTTCTTGCACTTGAGCATTCCCTACAGATAGGTCTCTAGGCTGTTGAGTAGTGATACATCTGTGCTTACAAACAATAAGAACAGATAATGCTAAAACGCCATGCATGGAGTCAATCATAAAACTAATCAGAGAACGTCATTCTAATGCTTACACCGCTGGTTTCCAGGCTTAAATTAACACCTTGTCACATCTCTAGTAACTCCATTTAACTTTCAGTTTAAAATATAAAATGTTTATATATCCTAATTATTCACAGTTCAAAGAAAATCCACAGCTAACATCATTTTTTAGTCATTCGTTGGCATTTTCCAACAAGTAAAACAGTTCTAGCTTGGAATAACTTCATTATGTAAGCTACACATTTCTGTAAGGCCTTCAAGTTGCCAGAAAGAGAGAGCTCATATGATATAGCTTTTCCTGCCAGCATCTATTTTTCAAACCATATTCTGGCCAGAGTTACTCTTCAGTTACTTTGGCAATCTTAGGGCATTTAGAGTACCTGCCAGTCCAGCCCTTTTTCCCCAGGGTTGTTCAATGAGGTACTGACAGTGTGGAACACCCTATAGAGCATATGATTTGGATTCTTTCTCACTCTAGTAATCATTATCTAGTAATCAGTTTTATTATCTGTAGCAAGAAAGTACTTGTTTTGGACTGTCACCATTACTAGCCTTTTTAAAACATGAAATAATACCCCACTTCAGGCTCTAATTGCTGCAGTTCTGAGATATATATATATATACACACATATATATAATTCTGTATGTGTAAACAACGCTGATCCTGCTCTTTCACATGATGGTCTTTTGACATTACAGCCACTGATCTTGCTCTGAACTGCAAGAAAACAGGGAGTATAAGGCCATCATGTTAGGGCATTCTGAGCCTCCTTCCTCCCATTTCCTGCGGGGAAGCCTCTTTGAAATGACAAACAGAAGAGAACTTTGTTTAATGCAGACAGGCTTTAAGATTCCCCATGACTCACTGGTTTATAATTTTAAGACACATTTAATGTTTCTGCATTTCAGTCTTCTGCAGATTGGCCCTGCTATCACAGTACCCTTTGCTAGCTGTGTAGATGCGGGAGCCAAAAACTTGCAGAACATGACAGAAAAAGGTACTGAATTTTTTGCACAACATGTAAACCTTACTTGTCTGAGCTAATACGGTATTTATTTAAGCAGAACTGGATCAAACAGAGATTCTTACTTTTCTTATATAAATAGCTAACACAACTAAAATTCTTCTTTTTCCTGCCTTTTTCCTTTTTTCTGACTCTTCTTTATGACCTGAGAAGAGCTTTCATAATAGACCAGATACAGCCCCAGATGGGAATTTTAGGCTAACAGGTGCTGAAAAGTCATTAGGCCCAGAAAGCTCTTTGCAGGCTCTGCCTGTAGACCATCATGTCACTGCTGGCATCCCACAGGAAAGCTTACTCCAAATATAAGCCACTTGGAAATATCCTCATTCAAGGTCATTTCTACATTACCTGAAGAACAGAGGCATTTTTGTGAGCCTGCTACTTCACTTGACTGCACATGCTTTAGCTGTTTCTGAGACTTTGGCTCCTCTGTCCACTGGCATGGTATGTTGTAGTAGAAAACAGCTACCTTCAGATTAAATGATGGAGGAATAACCGAGAAAGATGTTTTACAAGCTTTCCCCAAAATGCAGAGTCTAATTTTAGTGCTTGAATAAATCCTTGGTTATTCTTAGTAAATACGGGTGAAGGTTTACAGGATCTGAATTATCATCTGTATAGAATATGGTTGACGGCTTAAGGCTAAACAGAAACATCTTCCCTACTTATTCTTCTTTTCTTTTGCTTCATACAACTGACAGCATAAAAGGTGAAATTAATTCCAAATCTGCCCTTTGCCCTTCTAGCCTTCAAAGACTATAAGTATCAGCTAATTTTGAGACTTGTTGAAATCTGTATTTGTCCTTTTGGTTGAAAACTGAGCTTTTGGAATACAATAATAATTTTTAAAAAACACTGAAAAATACTATATTTTATTAGAATATTAGAATATGTTTAATATTATATATTTTTAGAATATTAGAAAAATATCCTAAAATATTAGAAGAAATGTTCGGTTAACTAGATGTTTTACTGAATTTTAAAGTTGGCCTTTATAAGTGTGCTGGTGTGCTGTGAACAGTACTTTCACAGCAGTGTGATTGTTATTAGAAAAACATTTGCACACTATTTAGGATGCTAAAGAGAAAAGAATTGAAAAATGAATCCTGTTCTCACAGTCCACTAGTCACACTGAGCTTGTATACACTTTTATATCGTAATGGTTTCTCACAAAAGTGTAGAAAGCAACCACAATAGAGGAGGAAAACATCCAGATTAATAGCAACCTTCATTTGCACTGATGTTAACAACTGCAGTAAAGTCTCCTGCTTTGCTCTGTAATTCAGTGGAAGCTCTTGTGGTATTGACCGAAGCAGCAATGCTTAGCCTGTGGTTCTCAAGCCGTATGTAAACTTCTTTAAATTACTTTTGAGCCCTAGTAGACAGTCTATAGAGTTTCAAAGAGAGCTGCATGATGAATATGTGCAATCTATCACTTAAGCTAGTCCTGGTTTTGAGTGGGCTATTTTTCTTCAAAGTCATCAATGGACTGTTCTTGGCCAAGGCTCGCTGAGGTATATTTGTGCTTTGGGCAAAGACATTTTTGGTGTCTAGTTTATTTATTAAAAATCATACATTTCTATTCTGTGACCTACTCTCTCCTGCTCCTGCTTTACCTGTTACTGTCTTCAAACCACTGTCCCTTTTCTGCACAATATTTGCAAAATGCACATGTAATCCCCAAATATTCTCCAATGTGTTTCACTTTTTGCTTTCTTTTAAAGAATAGACCAAAGGGCTCCCATGGCATACAGTTAGGTATAAACAAAATACCAGGATTAAGGCATTCCTGAATGCCTAACATTCCCATCCTGAACTGGCAAAACACTTACACTAGTGCTTAACTTCAGACCTGTAAGAGTCCTCTGTGAATTCCTTTTGAAGTGAGTCTAACCACTCGTGTTCCAAAGATAAGTACTTGTTTTGCAGAATCAAGATGCAATTACTCAGCACCTGCCAGATTCAATCAACTAAAAGGATGACCAGGAAGGCTGAGGACTTCATGAACATGACAGAGATTTCAGAATTAACTTCTTCATGAATGATCATTATGGTTGCTGGTGAATTTTCTGAAGAAAAATATCCTTTTAAATATCTCTGTTATTCTTTATTTAAGAGAAAATTTCTCTCTCTCTCTCTGTCTCTGTGTCATATTATTAAAAAAATAAATAAAAATAAAAATCATAATCTCTGCAAACTAGAGCTGTGTTGGGGGGACTGTGTTCAGGGGACTTGAACTGAAGGACATACATTTTTTCCCAAACATTTTTAGAATAAAAGTTTATAGTAAAACAAAACAAAGTGTTAAACTCCTTGTACATTGCTTTCCCCTAAGGCCATCTGTCTGCCCCATTATTAGAGCTAGACATCCTTCTACTCTGTGTTTATATAAGTGTAGTGCAGTGGGGGCTTTAACCTCTACCTCAACTGGGCATGTGAGCAGTAATGTAGTGAAATAGCTTCCTTCTTTATGGCTATGTCCACATGATGCAATAAAGCTGGCCAGGGAGCATCCTCTGGACCTGCGGTCAGTGGCCAGGGACTGTTCCTGGGACCAGACTAGCAGTGTGAAATAGCTCGCTCCCATATGGCTCTTCCTTTTGTAGCAGGATGATCATAACCAGCATGCCTGCTGGGAACAGTCCCCAGCTCCTGCTGCCCTCCAGACCATGCTTGGGAATTACATGGGGAATTGTAAGGTGATGTGGGTTAAAACTGTGCAAGGGAGCATGCCAATGATTAAGCAGTACACACAACCAGAGACTGTTCCTCAAGCCTGGTGCTTCAAAACATACTTTTAAAATGTTGTTTCATGGACTATAGGGAAACAGGAACATCCTGGAAGAGCCTCCCTTGCTCAAAGGCAGCCACATTATTTGAATATTTTTCAGAAATGTACTACTTCCATGCAGATACAAACTAGATTTATGTTGCCTCTCTTTCCTTCCACCCCTATCTTCAGTCTATTGCCAGATCATACCATCAGTTTCCTGTGTCATCTTTGTTCTTTGGCTGAAATAGTTCTCCCTCTCAAGTATTCATCCCATGATGCATGTATACAGAAACAATCACATCCTCTCTGCCTTTGTTAAGTTAAACAAGATCCTGAGTGCTGGCTAAAGAACATCCCACAGTGAAATGATATAGGAAATGCTTCCCTACAACCACTACAAGCTCCAACATTTTGTATCTAAGGAAACATTTCTTTCTAGTCTACAAATTCAGCTGAATATTTACAAACATGTAAACACCCTTATTGGATGTCAGAAGCATTTTGGATTTAGACAGTTTGTGGGGGAACTGGAAGGCAGATAACGCCTGTTAATTGCTCTTCAGTATGGCTCAGTCACTTTCTTGAACCAGGAAATTACCACTTTGAAACCCTCTGACACTAACAATAATGCATTTCTTTTTGGTAATATTACACATAAATAGATTGATTGGATCATCTTTTCACAAGTCAGTTGAAATCCAAGTTCTACAGGAATTTAGCTTGAAAAGATTTGGCCTATATACAAATAAAGCTATTATTAAATGTTCCAGACATCATTATTGTGTTGTTAGAATACTGTTTTCCTAACTGAGGCATTAAATACTAAGTAGTATTTCAGTTACTGTTATGGCTCTTTTTTTGCTATTTATTGGAGTGGATTGAAAAGAGCCATGATAAAACCATTAAGCATAAAACAAAACGGAAGAACAAATATATGTTAAAAAGCACATACCTATTTACCACAGCTTCAATAAATACTTTAATTAAAATGATATTGGTGATATATCTAGGAAAGCAGGCAAGCTTAGATGTGTTATTAAAATATGTTCCTGAATTTATGTTTTCATTTAAATTAAATATTGATGTAACATTAACAGTTTGTAGAAACTGCCAGAAAATATCTATTAATATGGGTTAGCACACCAGCAGAAAACTGAAATATCTGTAATTAGCACCCAACAAAACAACTTCAATCATGAATTTTCATCAGTCAATGAATTTTGCAACAAGTTACAGAAGAAAGAAGAAAAAAGGCAGCTACATGATGCTTCTCTTTATCAGTCTGCACCATACATGGAAATAGTGAAAAAGGCATCACAAAAAGTTTTACATAGAGGTTTGCACAATTTGTATGGGTGGTTGGCCATCCTAAAGATTAAGTACTCAGCCTGAGCAGCCCCTTTTAGGCTGCAGCCTACCTAGCTGGGTCCATGGTTGTCCTACCTAGAGGGGACTTAGCTATTGTGGGTCAATTGACTTAGATGAAAAAATAAAGAAATCACACAGCTAATTTGTTTACCAGACTCAGTGTAAAAAGGGGATATGAGATTTGATGTGGGGTGAAATGAGGGCTCATTGGGTCCATAAAGTTAGCTAATATCTAGTTAGGCACTTACGGAATTACACAAAGTCAAGTGTGGTCAATAACTAAGTGGAAAATTACTGAGATGCCAGAGAAGTACGTACCAGAAAGGCACCAAAACACCCACCTTGGCACGTGTGCCCAGCTAATCAGAGATTATAAATTAGCAAAGTAAGATAAAGCTTTTGGATTTGTTTATACTGCTGGAAGAGAGAGCACTGTCGGAGAGGAACCCTGTGGTGCCTGATCACCAATGCCACCTGAATGGCAATGGGACTGTCTATTGACCTGGGGAACTGTTCAGTGTGTGTGACTGGAATTGCATGGATGCCACATTTGCTCTGGCAAAGAAATTCTCTGCTTGGACAGCAGTCCTGAAACCCAATTCCTCCTCAGGCTGGAGAGTTAGTACCTGAACTCCAATTTGTGCAAGATTTTGGAAATTACTGGACAATTCTCATTTAACTTATTTTAGTGTAGGAAGTCCATCACAAATTCCCTCTAAAAATATATTTTTTCCCCAAGCCAACTGTTCAAAACTACATATATTTCATTAAAAAAAGTCCTTCACAATGTGATATGCTTTACTGAATGAATTTACGGAGCGTTTTCCCCATTTCTCTTTAATTCAACTCATTTCATATAAATCAAACAAGGACCTCTCTACTCTGGCATTAAAAAAAATGAGAATATGCCTTCTGCAGCACACTGTGGAGTAATGGTTATGTGTATCACAGTCCATTTTTCTCTTACCATCAGGGAATCCGTCCCAGATTTCCAATCGGTCATAGCGACAGAACGCTCCCCCTGGGGTATTTGAATCAGGTTCTAGTTCAAAGCTTTCAAATTCCAGTATAATCTCTGACATCTTTGGTGCAAAGATAATATAAGTGCATTCAAGGCTGTTAGGATATTTTTCAGGGAATCCAGGGGACTTTATCACTCCACTTGATGAAGTAAAGTTTCTGGAGCATTCAGGTCCTACAAGAGAGAGAAAAAATCACCTGGGTTAACACTATGCTACTAAGCAAAGTAGTTTGCTGGAAAACAAATTAGGCTGTATTGTCTCTCCAGCAGCAAAGGTGGCTTTTCAATGAAACACCTCATTTTAATCACTGTATTAATCATTCAGCCAGCTTGCTCATATTACTGCTAGTCAGGTTTTAAAGCGCAATTCACATACGCTGTCTGATCTCCAATTTTCAATTTGTATGGAACAATATGAAAACTTGTACCAGCTCTAGAAAAAATTATGACAAATACAAAGTCATGTGGGAACAATGAAAGTGTAAGCTGCAGAAATCTCGACAGAGCCCTAGAGAAATAATTATAGCCCCTTCAAGCTCAAATCTTTAAATCTTGTGGCTGACAAGCTTTTATTGGTGAAATAGATTATATTTTTTTTCCAAAAGTGGGTGAGTGAATTCAGTAGAGGGAGTAGTGGTTTCAGATTCCTGGAGCACTGACTCAGTAACTCTGCCAGATGTGACCTATGCCTCCTTGACAAACTAAATGTGAAAGGTAATTCGTACATGTACCAAGGGTGAATGACTCATTCTGAGTGGTGTTGACACAGGTGCACCAGTAAAATGTTGCTGTTAGTGCAGGCATGATAAACTGTGTGATTACAGGCGGTGTTGCTAGAAGTCACCTAATGTCAATGTTGACACATTGGTTTCCCCAGTGTCCCCACCATAGCATAAAGTGATGTTCCAAGCACTGCTCTTGGTAGAGCAGGAAAGTGGTGCTGGAGATGCGAGGGCAGGTCACTGGACTTGCCTTTGTGAATACAAGGGACAAAAACCAGAGTCCATCTCTTGTTGACAGATCATGTTTCTCCTTTGTTTAAGTCCCTCGGGAAACCTCTCTATGGATCCCACATCTGCAGGTGTGCTTGCAATAAGCCGCAGGTACTGCCCACGCATCTTCCCATGGGGTCAACTCAGGTACCCCTCTCTCTGACTTTTGACACTCCCAGTTTAATGGAAAGTGATTTACAGGGTTTGGGACATCTGTGGATGGCAGCTGACCTGGGGAGTTTGGGTAGGATGACTCAGATGATTCTCTTCTGACATGGAGTAAAAGAAAGACACAGGCAACAGAGTTTGGTTGCAACAGGTCTGTGCTGGGGAATGAGTGTGTGTGAGCTTTCAGCGTGGATGAGGATGCCCAGCTTCCTTAGAGACTGTAGTCAGGAGCCTTAGAGGATTTCCAATGCTTAACACAGATCATTCAAGGAAAACATTCTGGCTTGTTGCATATATGAATACTCTTACTTCACCATAGAAAATGTTTTCCTTGTGAATGTGCCAAACATATTACCCCCCACAGATTTGGACACCTCCCAAGTAAATTCAGAATGCAAGAGAGAGGGCTGAAAGAATTTAGTCAGTTCAGGTATTTTTGTCCTTCAACAGACACTGATGGGAAATGCTTGAGCTATCACATCAATATTCAGAACACTTCATGGCATATTTTGGAAGATGTAGATATTAATGCTCACGTAACCTGACCCATTCCAATTTGGGAAATTACATTTTGCCTATAATTATATCGCCCCCATACACATTAGCCGGATATTTCTCTTCTCTCCCTGTCATTCTCTTGTCTCCTTGTCATGTATGGGAGGGTTATATCCTAGCTGTTGCTCCACACTCCCACCAGTAGCTGCTGTTCCAGGATAAAATAGCTTTGGAGTATGCCATTCATAGCATAAAGTGCTCTGTACTCATATTGGAATCCAATAAAAGATGCAATATAAAATGTAAGCCAGTATCATTATTGCTTTATTAAATACAGCCAAATCCTGGCTCTGTGAGTGCGTGATCATCAGGCTTCTTACACTCACACATGGCATCTCAGTACCAGCTTGCAGTGTTTTAAACATGTTCAAGCCAATCTGGTGCAAGAAACAAAAAACTTTTTTGAGAAGAGCTGCTTCACTAAAATGCCCGCCGCAGATTTTGACCCATTATTGACACTGTGAAGAAACCCCAGGAATTAAATCAACACTGAGGCTACAAGGTACTCCATGAAGTAATCTTCATGGGAAACTGGCAGAAAAGGCTCTTGCAGAGACCTAACAAAATAGATACTTCTGAGGCAGAGAGATTACATGTGTGTGTGTGCATGCAACATAGTAAAAGGGATGAGCTGAAGGGAAGGGACAGGAGACAAAAGTGAGAGCAAAGAAAGAGAAAGGGATCATTTCATTTGCTCTCTATAGGTGTCACTGAGCCAGAAGACCATTTGCCTTCTTGGTTGACACTGACTTTTCTTTCAAATTACACTATAAATTAAGGTTTGGAATGTTGGACGTGAGCTATCTTGATCCTCTTCTAGTCAGTAGGCCACTCACCCATCCTATGGGAGAATGGCTGTCAGAGCCAAAATAAGGAATATTTCAGGTGAGCTAAACATTAGGCAATATGGATTTCATATTGTTCTGGAACTCAATATCTCCTTCAGTGTTTTGATGGCTCAGGAACTGTATGAGAAGTAAAGGCAGATCCTACTCTCAAAGTCCATAATGCAAATATCATTTATCACATGTGCTAAGTCTAGGTTCAGGATTCAGCTGAATCTGGAACCTACAGGTTTAGGATTTTCAGGAACCTACTGGTTTAGGATTCAGGTTAGTGCACAGGTAGAGTAATGTAATTTTTCTTTTCTAAAACTAAAGATGCTCTCACATCTTGGGATGTAGGAGTGCTGGCGTGCAGCTCAGCCTTTGTCTCAGTGCCATAGCAGCTTCGGATTGGGATCATTTTAATGCTTCTCATGTCTGGGAAATGATAAGTGAGGTGGTGAATATGCTAAAACAGGGCATGCTAGTCTGGTGTGCACATCTGAGCTTCGTCTGCATAACAGGGTAAACTGGTCAGCTTTATTTGGTACAGAAATTAAAATGCAAATTTGGAATAGCATCTATGCATTAACTTAGAAGTTAAAAAGGGATGTGTTCCCACAGCACCTATAACTTGTACCCTTTGTGTACACACAGCTTTTTCTAATGTTGTACCTGGTGATAACTTTTCTGCCTTAATAAACAATTTATGTGGAATGAACTAGAGTTAAAGTTGCTCTGGGAGCCATAATTTTGAGTTTGCTGACTTCTGTGTGTGTAAAATCACATTCATAATGCCAACTTAACGTGCTTAATGTGTATCACTGAGAAATGTAAATGACCACACAAGGAAATAAGCACAACATTCCTGTCAGAGTTCTGACTTGCCACTACACTATTAGAAAATAAATAAAAGCTTTTCTTCTTGAAAACACTCAGTTACTAAAATAGATTGTTTCATGGGCCATTCTTTCACTTGTTCTCATGTTTCAGCCTTGGTCTTTATGAAAGATGGTACTGTATATATATATGCACTGAGAAACTTCAGGACACAATTTCAAGAGTTTAGCCTCCTAAAGACACCAAAATAAATAGAGATATTTTTCAGGAAAGCTTGGTGTCGTTGGATGCTGAGCTCTTTCAAAAAAATTTGACCCTGAAGGTCACCAAAAGAATTTCTGGGAGCCAAGAGTGGATTTACAGACAAGGAGGATGGTGAACAAGAGGTCTGTGGCCCCAGTTAACACTGTGCAGAGCAGCATTTGTGTGCAACTGAAGAGAGACCTCACTACTGAGATTCTCCTCATTAACAGTACGGCTACTGCCAAATGTGTGTGCAGAAGACAACTGAAAATCCAGCTCTGATTTAGGTATGTAAAAGGGACTTGAACTAGTTCTGAAAACGTAGCACTGTTTGGGAGTGGTTTGCATTGGAAATTTGGAGTTTTTATCTGCTTTTGTAAATATGACTCATATCATTGATGTTGAAGTCAATAGTTATTTTTGGTTGGTTGGTTGGCTTTGCCTTGTCTTAAGCTTCTTGTTTTTTTGTAGACTATCTGGTTGTGGTCCTATACTCTTCAGAAATGGGACATATAAATAATTTATCTCCATCCAGCTATAGGGAAAGCATATGCCAAAAAAATTATCTCATGGTCCTTATAGCTATTGATTCAGAGAATTATCAAAGAAAGACTGTCTATAAGTCTGGTTAACCCTGGACTGTTTCTCTGGGCTTTTTTTGCACCCTATACCACTATCTGTGCTCCCTGCACAAGCATCCAGTAGGACAAATTTCTGAACTGTGTGACCTTCCCCACTCCTTTACCTCCCAAACATGATTTGTGAAAGGAACAGAAACATCATCTGCTGCCCATGTGTACTCTGGTCCTTTCTGAGCTCACAGCTGCCTGTTGGGAATGCAGAGCAAAGCCCTAACCACAATAAGACTGAGACTCAGAAGTTTACAGTGCTGTTAAGGCAGTAACATTGTAAATTATACAGCAATTATTATCACAAAAAAGGAAGAAAGCTAATGGTTTTAAGAAGATCCAAAAAAACAGCTGATGAAGACTATCAGATTACACCCAGAGGAGTCAATCCTCAAATGCAGCTGACCCATTGGATTCATAATCATTTACAGCCATTGAATACACGCCCCACATTGCAATGACAAGGGTAATACAATTTTCTCTTTCAAGCATTTTCCCACATTTCCACCATTCCAAAATTATTGTGAACTTTTTGATGAAAACAAAAATCACAAAGTATGAGCTATATAACAATAAATTGTTTCTCACCTCTTTTGAAAACTTCGTAACGGATAGAAAATCCTGCTCCATGTGTTTCATAGTCGGAAACAAATTTAATGAAAAGATATGGTCCTGAAGACACCAAAGGAGGGGGAGCAATTTTTCCACAGTACTTTCCCCATAAGCGTCCTTCAGCATTATCTCCATCAATCACTTCAACATAATCATACCTGGTAGATAAATGGAAGGAAGAAACTTTTAAGTTCCAGGAAAGAAGGAGACCTAATTAATTTAGAAACTGTAACACAACATAGATAATCAAGAAAAATGCTAGCTTGCTTGGAAAATGCATTATGCTGAAAGATGTAAGCAAAATGAAATAATTAAAATGGACTACATTATGTCTGTAGACATCATCTGGCAACATGGAACTATTAGGAAGAATGGTGTCCATTATGCTTGCAGACAATGTCAGCTAAAGTAACCAATTAACAAGAAAAAAAAAAAAAAGGAAATCTCATGAGCACAATTCTGTATTATTAAATTGTGTTCCTTTGTCTGTGTAGTGTTGTTATCAATACATAATGCATAGCATTCTTTTCAAACTGTGAAGTTCTGTTATGAATTCAAAAATGTCTTTTTGGCTGGATCTCTTTATGAACAATACTTTGATTTCCATATGCTGTCCTCCAAACATATGTCCACAGAATAATAAATAAATCCCTAACATTAGTTTTTCTTCAAAACTCCATCATGTTGCAGATCAGTGATAGAAAAATCTGTTATCTTCCCTGTTATTTGGACAAATAATTTTGAATCTCAAAATCCACACATCAATCGCAACACTTCAGTTTTCTCAGAAAAAAACTTGTTTCATTACAAATCACCTTTGCTTAGGTATTTGAATCAAGAGCACGCTACAATATTCATGCTTGTTTAGCATATGATTACTGAACAGGCTGGGCTAAATCCTTCTCTGCTACTTGCTAGATTCTCAAGGACTTCATAAGAAAAAACAATAATATGCAATAATGATAGGCCTGAGAGCACCAGTCATGTTAGGGTTCCTCAGCTGGGTGACCAGAAATACCAACACGTGAGGCTGGGTCTCACAAATAGGATTTCAGTGGGCTGGGGAGAGCTTGGCAGCTTGGTGCACTGAGCCAGCCTGGAGAATACAAATGAGCATCATGGTCACGGAGAGGCATGAGCTGCAGGTGCGGAGACAAGTCGGGTTTTAAGTTTTATTAGCAGATGATTTCACTCAACCCTAGGTGGGAAGGAGGGGCACACACAGTCTGAAGAATTGGTTTAATCTTTTCCTAAAATGTGGTGGCATTTGGAGGCTGGGTTCTGGTCTGGTCTCTGTTGGATTGTAGTGAAAGGCTTTTCTCTGCCTGTAATTCTTTGTATCTCAGGCATGCTGCTGTTTTACTTAACAGGTTGCTGTTAGCCAGACAATCTCATTTACTTTTCATTAGCTTACTACAACTGACATTAAAAAGTAGCCATTAATTTATTTAGACCTTTATTCTGCTATTAGGTTCACTGAAATGTTCTGAACATATTAATATACAAGGAAGAGCTAAAAATGACCGTAAAATAAAGCGTCTGACATTTTAAAGAGATCAAAGGAAAAAGAATGTCTTTGTGATGACCAATGTCATTTTTAACAACCCTGTTCCAAACTGTCCAGGGCACATTACTTAGGTTTACATGAAGTCCCGTGAGACAACTGCAAAGATGATATCACTAGTTAAAGTGGTCGGCTTAAGGCTCCTTAAATTAAAAATGACATTACCTCATCAGTTAAAACTGTGTGCCAGCTTTGGTGTATATCAAGTAGAAAATAAAGCTGACACTGATGGAACTGTAAGCATTAACATGTGTGAAATATTGTGTTAACTGCATTTCCCCCTATGTATTTGATTTTTCTAGTAGCAATTGCTCAGCTAGTTAGCTTCAGTGCCCCTTTTCAAATTGGTGGGAATACAAAGAGGAAATGTTCATTTATGAGTCAATTTTACAAACTCTTTGAGTAACCTGCAGTTTTTTAATTAAACCTCCGTTCTTGCTACAATTTCATTATGATGGATAGGAGGATCTGAAAGTTGTGAAAGGAGTTATTAAAGACTTCAGAAAGACTTTCTTTTTTTTTTTTTTATTATTATCATTTTATTTTCCCATTAGAAATATACTTAAGAATACCAGCTCTAAGTTCCCTGGAATACCTATTGGATGCACTCAAGGCTGCAAGCTGCTAGTTTTCAGACCTTAAGGAATAACAAGCATTAAGACTTTTTAACTAGACAACCTTTCTCCATATCCTCAATTGCTTATTAAAGAGAAAGAGTAACCACTCAAAACCACGGTATTCCAAACACTGTGATGTAGAGAATTTTCTTCTAGCTCAAGAGCAGGTGCTTAAAGTTATTTGTGTGTTTTACATCATCTGACATTAGTGGGGTTCAGATATGTCAGCCCCTTTCTGATTTTGAGTGACATTCTTTGCTCTACTCTGACAGCATTACTTCATCAGTTACCCAGGTGCCATTCAGTGCTCAAGCCTCAAAAGTACCTGTTTTTTCAAATTAATATTGAGAACTCTACTGCTGAATTGTTACATGTTATGAACAATTTTATCTGTAAATGTTAATCCAATTTTACATGTTTTTACTATTTGTATAAAGAAAAAAAAAGAATAATAAAAAAAAAGGTTTGAATTCAGCATCTTTCTTCTGTTACACCTTAAGAATAAATGATCTTCTACAGTCCTACTAAAAGTCTTACTAAAGCTTTCATATACCACTAAAAAAATCAGTGAAGTACCAGCTTTGCTATTATATGAAATAATATTAGGCAAAAAACATTCAAATTAAATTCTATTGCTCTCCCAGGTTTCCTCCTCTATAGCAATAGCCTGCCCACACCTTTCCTTTGTCCCTTATAGTGACAGAACTCTAATTTACAGTGCTCTTTCTGGCTGATGTGCAGTTGTAAATGAAACAATTTGGTTACAAAAAGGCTGTCTTCTAATGGATTTTGCAAGTTATGGGTCATGTAGGCCTGCAGAGGTTAGAGGCTTTTTTTTTTTTTTTTTCCTACTGCTCTGAAAAATTACTGACAGAGAGAAAAGTTTAGATGTGAGACAACAGGTATGAAGTAAGATTTGAAAAAGGGAAGCACTAGAGATCGGCCCTACAACCTTCATGTTTTAGGGATCATCGCTTTCACCTGACAACCAGTAAATGGATTTGGATTCTCACGCACTGGCAGCAACATCTGAAATCTGGGTTGCATTACCTGAGTATTTTTGTTATATGGAAATTAACTTTGGATTTTACTAGTTTATCCTTGGAAACCGAAGTCCTACTGTCATTTCTGCACTTTTCAAAATCCTACCGGAGACCGTAGTGTATCACAAACAACTGTTCTTGTAAATAAGGGAAAGTACAGTCACAACTTGAAAGTGGAGTTTCTGCCAAGGAAGCTCAGAAAGCAGCTTGCATCTCCCTCTAGACTTGGTAGCAGTTCTTCTCCATAAGTATGTCAGGAGAAGATGCTGTGCCAGAGATGCAGTTGGCACATTGGCTTCCCTGTGAGGAGCCTGAACGTGTCACCTCCGCAGCGCCCAGACAGCCTTGGCATGCAGCCCAGAGTACTGAGTTTGCAAATTCGGATTTCCCACTTGGCAATTCTTCGCTCAGTTACTGTTGCCAATGGTGTGGCAAATATTTCTTGTAATGTTATAGTCCTTTAGGGTTTATGGCACGGAGATGTAAATATAAACACAGTGATAACCATTGCTCAGAGTTTCAGGTGAAAGCCTAGTGCGTGAGTTCATGTGTGAAAATAGGAAAGGCATGCCTACGCCAGTGGTTTGTCAGTGGGTTTGTTCATGGAGCCGCTATGTCAGCATGCAAAAAGCATTCCCTTTTGCTTGCCTGGGTCTCTCCGGCTTGTGTTCACTTTCAGTTAGCATTGTAATAAAACTCAGTTTTGTGTGGGATGGTCTCTCAAGGGAAGCCTGCTGAAGCTCAGGGTAGGGATCTTGTGCTGCCCCACTCCTCCCAGCCAGTGCCTGGGCATGCTCTCACTAGGCGGTCCTAATTTTATGGTTCAGCAACGCAATGGCTGGGAAATATTCCCATTGGAGTGATGAGGGAATCTAGAATTCTTCTGCAAATTCTTGAAGGAATTGCAAAAAGCATGCTCTTTTTTTTTTTTTTTTTTTTTTTTTTATAGTGTAAGTTATAGGTTCAAGGAAAAGGCCAACCCATACCTATAAAAATGAGCAATGGGCAATGAAAAAAAAACATAAACAGCTGCAGAATACAGATTTTGGTGGATTTTTCATTTCCACTTTCTAGTAGGTGATAACAGTGCTCACGTCTGTTTTCAGTTGTGAACATGCTGGCGACCACTGAAATGCACCACAGCACAACGTGAAGGGAAGTGAGAGTGCTGGAAAGCCCTGCCAGTGCTGCAGCCAGCCGCTCTGCCAAGCTACATGCTTCTGCACATTTTCCTATTATTAGGGCAGCAAGAGCTTATGCCTTTTGCCTAAAAAAATCCTTCTTAAGACCTATGTGAAACTCAGCTGAAATCTAAATTTACATTATGAAACACTCAGTATATGCAGCTATAATTTACATCTCAATATGACATATTTTTCTGCAGCCTACTATGATATTCACCTATAGGGTGGTTATGAATATTTTGGTTATTCACCTGTTAGAATGAAAACATCTTCCACCTCTCTGTTTCTTTCTTTCTCTGATTCCCCTTTCACCAAGCTGTTAAATCTCTCCATGATTCAAATTATCCATGCTGGACACACTGTCCTTAGTTATGAGAATTTGTTTCCCAGAATATATCTTTCTTTTGCCTTTATTTTATAATAAACATTTTTTAAATTATTATTATTATTCCTCACAATTCTCCATCCTAGCTGAACAGAAGGCATTGGAAGAGGAAAGTTAAATAACAAGTTTCAAGTGGTTCTGCTCTGTGGATTTGTGCCCCATTAGTGACTGAAGGTTAGCGGTGTGGGATTTACTGCAGTGCTTGTGGTACAAGGCAATCTGTATCCTAGAGCTAAATAAGAGATTAAGAATGGCAGGCACTCAAGGGATACCAACCTTAATCCCGGTTTATTAGTGACAAGAAAAAGAAGCACATGCTGTTAAAAATAAAAAATTATGCACAGTCCCAAAGAGGCTGTTTTTCTGCCCAGAACCTCAGCATCTGTCAGGTTGCTCTACATCAGAGCTTTTGCACAGCCCGACTGCTCTCCAGGGCTCCTGTCCCCAACCCTGTTGAGGTGACACCTCTGAGGGGGGTCTGAAGAGGCAGCCCCCTCCTGAGGAGACACGTCACCCTTTGCGGGTGGTTGGGACCCTCAGTGGTGGTGTCCACACAGAGGGGAGATAACTCGCATTGCAAGAAGACTTCCCAAGTCTTCCTCCATCCTGCCAAGTCAGCTCTTGGTGTGGACATGTCTTTGGCAGAATGACTGAAATGACCATTTTGCTTTTCTTTCTTTTTTTTTCTTAAATCTATTTGAAACCCCAGGAGATCATTTCTTGGAGTGGGAACACACATACAGTTGAATTAGCACCAGGCAGGCCACGCACACTCTGTGCAAACAGGGGAGGTGGGAGCGAGCGCCCATGGCAGGAATCTTTTAAGCTGGTTTTGGCTTTGCAGGTTTGCAGCATGGATGAAGCACCCTGAGGGAAACAGTATATCATCTGAATCACACAGTACTCTGAAGTGCTGGATATTTAAATTAGCAATTTGTAATCAGTTAATGATTTGTAATTTACTTGTCAATATGGGAGGCTTTTGTTTCAGTTGGTCTTCTCTAAGCTGCTGTTTTCATGGTCTTCATCCAGGGCCAAAACTTACTGAAGTTACTCATGCTGAGCTCCTGTCAAACTAAGAGATTTCTGGGAATAAGGCCATTGGGATTTGGCCACTGTTCAGTAATTTACTAATGCCATTAACTGACAGTGGGTCCCCATTAAGAATGAACTAGTGAGGTTCTATTTTAGTGCAAGACAATGCTGTAGAGAAAAAGAGAAAAGATGTAACAAAGACATCAATGAAGATCTACAGTTACCCACTGTAACAGTTTGATTACAACTAATGCTAGCAACGGTTTTGTTATTACACTCATTTCTGGAATCATCTAATGCTTTGGGATTTGACTTTTTATGTTAAAATCAAGCTTTTAATTCTCTGCAGAACAGGGGAATCTGATATACAACATACCTTACCCAATAAAAGTTGAAAACCCAGAAGTAATAAAAATAATCAGTACTATTTTAAAATCTGATTATCCTTCATCTTATCACATGCTTCTGGTTTTTTGGCTCATGTTTTTTGAATACCTGGGACTGGCAGAACTGAAGATCTGAACTAAATAAGCAAGATTATATCTGTACTTTTATCTATACTGCTCCACTGAGAACAGCAGAGAGATCTTCAGCTGCTGCAAATGAGATTAGCCCCTTTATGTCCATGGATCTAAGCCAGTTTACACTGATATATGGCTAAAGAGGGTGGAAGTGGTGACAGAATATTTTTCTTTATATTTATTTATATCTATTCTATTTACAACAAATAAAAGCCGGAAAATTCTTCAACAGAAATGCGAACACCAGGATTCAGTCCAGGAATAAATGTAAAAACGTCATGCAGAATCGGAGGCTGTGGACCAGGTTTTACCATTTCAGTTTTGCAGAGTCCTAGGGGAAGTAAGAGCAAAATTCATCTGCTAAGGTCTTCAGCATATCTATCTGCAAAAATCATTTTACCAATGAAAAGATCTGATCTTGAAGTTAGGGCAAACTCCACTGATTTCATTGCTTGTCACACACTGTAATAAATTATAATATAATGATCCTAGTACATAAAAATGAAAACCTCTTCTGGGAAGAAACATTCAATTTTAAATCTCTTCAGTGAGGAACTTCAGTTCATAACTTTCTGGCATAGAAAAATGCTATATTTTCACAGGAAAAGGTTTCTGTCTGTCAAATAAGACAAATTTACAAATCCATGACTTCCACTTTAAGTGGGGAAAAAGAAACACTTAGGAGTTGAAAGGCTTCAGAGACGATGGAGCTTTCTAGTGTCAAACTGGTGAAGTTTAGTATTTATAGGAAATTCACATGCCTCTAATTACTCTAAACTCAGTTCCCAAGTAAAATATGCCATCTGGAAGATATTAGAGTCATTTACAACTTGTTCACCTCCCTATTTCACTGCAAAATCTTACCTCTTGCCAACTTCCCAGTGTTCTTCACAAAATAAAATGCAGGCTAATTTTTACTGGTTCTTTCATAGCTACTTTATCTATGTTGAGCCAGCTAAGGGCTTAAGAAACTGGGACAAAGTCAATTTCTTTTTTTAAGTAATTGTTTTTATCACTGGCTATATTTTAGTTTTGTGCTCCTTTGTGCTCCTCATATTTCAGGTATGAGGGTTATGCCATGATTTAGTTTTGTATAAAGCCACTAAGTCAACATAGTTAGATTTGGAAAGATATTATAGGTGATAAGAGAGAGAAAAAAGGAGGCACAATCAATCATCTTGCATAAGACTTGGCTTATGAAAGCCCCAAAAATGATTTCCCCAAACTCAATTACACAGTTTTGTTTTTGTTTTTATGACCTCCCAAGAGACGCCCATCCATCAGAACACTTCTCGTTAGTTGAGCAACTTCACCCAAGTATGCCAATCTGTTTGTACGTGAAGCTTTGCAACATTCCTCTGAGGTAAAGTTGTCATTCTCATTTTACATATGTGGAGACAGAAGAGAGAGATGGAGTGCCAAAAGTCTTCTAGAAATTTTGCAAACAGTAAGGAACATAGCCTAGATAGCCAGATACCGTGTTTTAAATAACGTCAGTCTAGCTCCTTCTGAAATAATGGAAAGATTCCTAGCGGCTTCTGTGGATGTCAAATAAAGCTTCTTAACAGAGGCTCAAAACTTGAAAGTTTTCTTAAACCATACTACTGGAAGAAGGGGTTGCAAAGTCTCACACAATTAAAAATCAAATACATTTGTGTGATTCTGTAGGAGAGCTAGATTAAATTACTTACAGAGACTTGTGCTTATATACACACACACTGTTGCAGGGAGCCAAACTCTATCTGTATGCCTCTACATCCATTAAACATTGTTTTCATGTGCCTAACTAGTTTAATGGTTTGTGGTTGGATTAACACTCTTAGCATGTGCTGCTGAATTCACTAAAAAGTCTGGTTAATTGTTAAGTTATTGAAGCTTCAGGTCTGGCTCCTCGAATTCCTGAAGAACAGAGAAAGGGCTGAATCAAACCAAGATCAGACTCTTCTGTGATTATTTTTTCTTTCTACGAAAGTAGAAAAGGAATGCTTGAAAGGGATGGCAACCTTGTAGTACTCCATTTGGGAGTTTTGAACTGCTGATTAATTTGTAATTATCCTGTTGGGATCTATGTGGTATATTAATCATAACCTAAGGAATTTGACTTTCAAAAGTATTAGGTAGATGTTAGCTTTTCACAGAAACTGTGAAAGTTCAGAACATAAAATAAGTTTCACGCTTTTGAAACTCTCAAATATTTTTCCCTTGTGGGCTGTCTACAGCCTCTCTGAGCAACACCCGTAATTAAGGAAACTAAAAGAGGCTAAAGGAGAAAGGAAATTGCAGACATACATATCAGCATTAGGACACAAGTTATGGCAATTTTCTTCCATGGCAACCATGTCCTGAAGCTCTGTAAATGCAGTAAAATAATGGGTATTTATTCATTTATTTTCAGTTAGGAACTGTATTAAGAGAGCATTAAGGATGCAGTGTTAGGCACTCAGAACTCAATATTTCTCAATGTTTTACTCTTTGTTCTGTTTTCTGCATCATTTTCCCTTTGGGCAGACCATTGGCCAAAATGAAAAATCCACTGTTGGATTAGTGTCTTCATATACACAGTTGGTATTGATATAAATGATTTCTCTTGGTCCTGCTTGCCTGGAAGTGTGACACATGTAAATGATTGCATTGATTTTTGCTGAAACTGCATCTAAAACCTGTATATAGTCACGCAGATAGAGTGTAAGGCATACTTACAAAGAAGGAGAGTTACTGGAGAACATAGAGCTTCATTGCTGACTTTTTTGACCTGTCAGTGTTTAATTAGAACTCTTTTCTATTTTTTTTTTTTTTTTTTTTTGTCCTGGGGAACACGGGCTCTTAAGTTATTGTCAAAGGGGAAAAAAAAAACATATTTGAATCCAATAAAGAAGATCTAAATTTTCAAAGCTTCTCTGGCTTGAAAATTAATTCCTAGGGTGTGTGAAATGTGGGGAATTACTAGCTAAATATTGTCATAATACTGAGAAGACCTTTGGCAGATTGTTGTAACACTTAGAGATGAAAACCCTCTCTCCTTACTTCTCTCATATAATACAAACATGGAAAGACAAAGTTCTGACCATAGCATCTTGAAGCACTCTCTGGCACGGGAGGCATACAAAGCTGAATAAGAAGCATTTGTAGTTCAGAGATCAACCCACTTACAATGTCTGTATGCTTCCTGGCGGGCTGTTATCTCAGCACAAAATCATCTGGTTGTGTACATTGCCACTTTAACAAACAGCCCTTAAGCAGCATGAGTAATATGTGTAGCCGGCAACTTTAAAGAAGCCATGGCTTTGGGAAATCTAAACGATATTTCACAAGACCAGTGCAAAGAACATTTACTCATGGAGGCTGCTTTCAAATTTCAGCCTTCTGGTCTCAGTAACTGGTCTGAAGACCAGTCCCACGTTTCTTCTGTTTTGCAATGGGAACATGTGTATGCAAGTATGTGTGCTTCCCTCTGCAGGACCTTTTATATTCCTTGAACTAAAAAAGACCTGAATAATTTTATCTCTCTCTTTCCAAACTTCATTATTGTGCAGAGGAGCAGCCTGGGAAACTTTCAGCCTAGAAGACAGGCATTTCAAAACAAGTAAACCAAATGACAACAGGGAAGCAGAATGTAAACTTCTACAAATTAAACTATAGTAATGGCTACCAGTTACTTTCTACTAATATGTTGTCCAGCTTCAGTACAGACATTATGAATAAAACTGGTATTGACAACTGAGTGTGTCTCCTTATAGTTGGTTTTTGCACACGTGGGTTTGTCAATCTAGCATGTTAGTTCAGGCCTCCCCATAAACTTCAGGTCTTGAAGTCCACATTAAGAAAATCAATAGCATCCTTAGCATCATTTTCTTATAAAGTACATGGATACTTAACATTTATTGCAAACAAAGCAGTATTTCTCTTAAGCTCAGTTTAGTACAGTTCTATAACATTTTTTTGGTAATAGAGCTCAGTTAAAAACGGCACCAATTTGGAACAGTTATATATAAAATTTGTCTTATTGAGCAATTTTTAATTTAATGTGTGTATCATTGAACTAAAAAGTATATACAACTTCAAAGAATATATTTATATTATGATGAAATCTAGCATAGATATTTAAAGCTGTTAAGCCTAAGCTGTTAGTTCATTTGTATCCTGTATCACAGAGAATGTCACAGTTTTTATGAGTTTTGTGACCTTATGATTTATATGGGTCTTGAGAAATAACTATGTGTTTAGAATGGAGGAAAACAGTGGCCAATAAACATTCCCAGTAGCCTACAAACAGGAACAGCTTGTTAGCTGAGGTCAGCCATATGACCCAGCACCTAGTGAAACTGCATTGTTACGGCTGGAGCATGGGGCAAATCAGCCATGCAAAAGAAACCCACCCCAGTGATCCACCTCTCATAAAAATGTCTTCCTTAGAAAGAGAGGCATGTGATAATGACTTTCAGGAAGGAAAATGTGCAGATCAGCATCATCCCTGGTGCAAATTTACAGTGTTTTAGTTGAGTTGCATCAGAGGTGCATTGACCTACACTGTTTTAAAACAGTTGAAAACCTGCCAGAATTCACAAGTGTCTGCTAAGGAATTTTGCATAGTTTTCTTCTAGTACTAAATACTTACTTGAGAAAGCAAGCAGGGTAATGAACATACACACAACCCAAACACATACACAGCTCGTGGGCTTCAATAATTGAGACCATACTGCATAAATGCGCCAGCTCAAATCCCCAGCAGGAGCTGCACATATGTCAAGGAAGTATTCATTAGATGGGATGGAGTGTGTCTTTCCAGTTCCTTTTCCTCCCTCATCAGTGCAACTTTCTGAGATACAGTCTTTTAAATTTTCTGAGCATTTGGACCTATATGTAATATGTATATTATAATATTTATTACATATATAACATATAGATATATACACGCTATACACAAAAGCTAAGTCAGATCTAATGCATTCATGCAGGAATTTTTGTTTTTAAGGTCTACAGTAATGTTTTCCTGGAACCATTCTCTCTCATCCTTGTCCTGGTTGTTTCTACAGCTGTGATCCAGACAACAGCACAGTCTTTTGGAAATGGTTTTTACCTGGCCCAAGCAAGCATGGGACAATGGTGTAGATTTGCCTTCTGCATTTCATGAGTCAGGCTTCTGTCCTTGCTTTCTGCTCCGGGAGATGGACAGTGTGACATGGAGCTATAATAATGCATTATCTACAATATCAGGGGAGCCTGCAGTAACACAGAGAATTACAAACATAGATGGTATTGTAACTTCATTCCCCTTCTAACCCATAAGAGAGTGGTGCTCTAAGTCTTCATTAATCAATTACAATAAACAAGCCTTGAAAGGCAATAAACCATTACAAGGCTGATGAAAACACCTATTCTGCAATTAAATGGATAAAATCCTGATTTGATAGCTTTTGTTTCATTTACACTTCCAGTCAGGTATCTATTAATGCATTTATTTTTGTTTGTCTATTTTGTAGTAATAAGCATACAAGAGCAATCTCTGTAAGGCTATATGGTATTAAGCATTGATTCTTTCCTCTCCTTCACTCACGGCAAGCAGCAGGCTAACCCAGACAGACAAGCCATGAAATACATTTGGGCCAGATCCTCTCGTACGTGCAGAGAATCTGAGCAAGATAAGCCATGCCTTCCTTTGCAGCTTAATAATGCAAAAGACAGGTTTTCACACACTGGGGAGAACAAGGTTTGTTTGCCTTATGCATTCTTAAAGGTATAAATTGTCCAAAACAGTAGTAGGAAGTCTGGGAAGGAAATGAGATAATGCCCCATCCCTTTCCTTGCATCAAGTCCCCTGAGCTGGCTCACGGAGATGTCTGGCTTGCACAGAAGGAGCTTGGGACTCCTTTTGGCAGCAAAGTCTCTGCCTGCCCCTTGAGCCTAGGTGTCAGTGCACAGCCCCCTTTAAAATTTTACAACGTAACATAACCTCATTTTGTTATGTTGTAAACATTTCCAAGATACAGGATCCTGTCTTTTATTAGGAGATGAAATGGTAATAATCCCCCCATCTTTCCTGAAACAGGCAGAAAACCCCTTTAACAAATTAAATGTACGCGTTCTTCATTAGCTTTAACCTGAGCTGGGTCTCACGGGCACTGTAAAGCCAGTCTTCTTTTCCCTGAACAAAGGGATGTTAAGAGACTAGCAGAATATTACTGAGGCAAAACTCTTCCCGACGCACAGTAACAACACATGTTGAGGCAAACAGATTCCTGAAACAGCTCCAAAGAATTGGATTTTCAAGTCCTTGGCATATAATATCCCATATTTCATCTTTTTTCTCTTTTACCACACATTTCTCCTAAAACAGATACCACGAAGTGTCCTCCCCCCTCCTTGCATGATTGCCACATGTCTGGTTTAGGAAGCACACCAGGAAGACGACTTTGAGAAATATTTCAAACCTTTGGCCCTTCCCTTGTGAAAATTCCGCATGGGAATTCACCAAAATCAGAGCTAGCAGTGGGATAAGAGAGGAATTTGTGAAGGATTGTCTCTTTTTCCCATAGGAATAAGGATCATGGAAGAGTCTTGTGTGCCAACAACAAAAGGATATATGAGCTGGAAAGAATCTAAGTAAGGTTTCTGTACAGAATTATGCTCTGGGAAAATCACAGTATTTCTCATTAATGCTGCTGCTCAGAGCAGTGATAACTTCTACCAGAATTTGCTATTCTTGCATTTGGAGATGTGATTACAGCACAGGGACACATGTCTGAGCTATTTTTATTTAACTGGTTGAGGTACTAATAATGTCATAGGCTCTGTTCAGTGCTGGATGTTCCCACTGGGGACAATAAAACCTATGCCACTACAGCTTTGCCACTAACTGGATAGGGTTTTTGCACCATTATGGGTACTAAAGTCATATCTTCAACAACAGTGCGGACATGGACACAGACATCCAACATGTAGCAGGTTAGAAGCTGGGAGTCAATCAGCTGCCAGAGTCTGGCCCTCAGTGTGATGGGGCTTGGGTCATTCATGAAGATGGCAGATGACGGCAGAAAGTGCACAAAACAATGGACTGGAAGGCTGAAAGCACAGGCTCTGTTTCCATGGCGTTGCTATTCAGTGAAACCAGGTGTCAGCTAACTTCCCTGTGCCTCAGTTTCCTAGTCTGGAGAATCAGTGATATTTCCCTGAAAGCATTCAAAGGTGTTGGATGAAATGAGATGGCTATGATAGTGGCACTGTCATTAACTCAGGGATTTAATACATCCTTTGTAGATAGCTAAATGTAGTTGAAAGAGTTGCATGCTTGCTCTTAATCCTTTCTAACTTTGTTTTAAATTTTTACCTTTGCAAATGGACAATGAGCAAGAAGGATAAAGGGACTTGTAATACTATGTATTTTTGTGAGTCTCCACTTCAAAATGTGTGTAATGAAATACAACACTGTGTGACTCTTGCTACTACATCATGCCTCATCTCATAAGCACATTATAGCAAGTGATAACATTTCTTTATAACCCAGAAATATTTGTGGATATAGTCTTGTCTAGGTGTGCAGATATTTACACGATTTAAACCCCAAAGCATTAATAAGTGTTCTGCATAAATCCCTAGGTGTGGGAGGAGGCTACTGTGATCCGTAAGTTCCTTAGAAGAGGTACTTATGACAAACCTGAAGAACAAATGATCTGGGGGAGAGTCTGTTTTTAAGCAGAAAATGATTATCTGACATCTGAGGGACCCAGGATTGCCCTGAATTACCTATCCTGCTGCTCTGGAGATCTGGCAAGCTGAGGGACAAGCACTGGTGTGCCATGGTAAGGGGACCCAGCAGGTTTTCCATATGTTTCACTCTTGACTAAACAAATTGGTGAATTAATTCAAAGAATTTCTTCTGTGAGGAAGACACCTGAGCCCAGGTGTGAGAGGTTGGACACCCTTCTCCAGACTTACTAAGCAAATGATGAAGGTGGCTATGCTTCAGACAGAAATAAACGAATAGGAAACAAGGAGATACAGTACCTCCTTCACAGTCCCGGTAGTATTTTATTTTCAAAGCTCAGCTGATAAAGCTTTTTCACCCTTTGATAATCAGCATACAACCCAGTAATTGTACTGTGGGATGGAGCTTTACCACATAAAGTTATAGCAAAAACCACCTTGTTTCATGAAAGCCTTAGCCAAATTGTATACAAGATAGATTGCACACACACCATGAAGTTGTCAAAACATTGTGATTTGATTAATGAGGCTGTTAATTTTGAGACTTGTCTCCAATACAGATCCCAAGGCTCCTCAGTCACATCAGGGCTTGTGAGGTTAACAGCATTCCCTGCCAGCCCTACCGTGAGCTTGTCACATTGTAAGGACTCTCTCTGCTTGCCATGCAGGAGCTGCCTTAGCTACGTGGGGCATCAGGGGAGGAAGCAGGCACCATTAGCAAAACACTTCCCTACGGCAAGTCATGCAATCTGTGAAGTGCCTGTCACCCAGTATGACTGGTACCCTTTGCTCCCAGAGCTTAATCTTGCTCTTCTCCAACACACATTTTAATGCTTTTAACCCCTGAGGATGCAAGTCCTACTCACTTCAGCTTTGCAGTCCCCTGCCCCTGCCTTAAACCAACACCCTTTGCAAGAAGAAAATCAGAGTTGCTATAAGGTAAGTGACAATGGTTTCATATGAATCTTAAAAATAGCCCATCCTGTTTTCCTTAATCCATAATATTTTTGTTATTCTATGGAAGAATCCCTGGGCATTAGCGTAAGTAAGGAAGACAGAACGGTGCAGAGGTCTTTGCACTCATTTCAGCCCACTCTTCATACACAGACATGGAGACATGCAAACCCCTAATTAGACGGTATGGAGAAAACTGTTTTTAAGTGTGATCGTCAATCATGTGTAAATTGATGACCTTTTATTTCCATTTCTTTCATTTTAAGCACATCAGTCTCAGCTGACTGGTGCTTAATTAAGTCAGTACTATCCACTACTCACATGATTTAGAAGCATAAATTACTCAGTAAACCAGAGAAGCTTAACACTCAGCCAGTCTCTTATCCAGGCCATGTGTTTTACCTTACAAAATCTCTGATAAGAACAACAATATCAAGAACTGATATGCTCATGAAATACTTTAAGAATTAGACTGTACCACCCTGGTTTTGTCTATGTCAGAGAGCTTACTTGTGTGAACAAGGATTTAGCAGCACAGAGCTTGGACACAGAGCTGTGGAGAATGGTTTTACTGTTCCTCAGTATGACATCAAGTTGGGCCAGCATCTAACTCGCTGCAAATAAGCCAACATATATAACTATAACAACAAAAACAACAGTCTTCTTGTATGGATTTAGTGATTTCTATTGTCAAAAACTCAAAACTCCCCAAACTTTTAAGACGTGCATGTGCATTAGAAATGTGTAATTCTTGAAGCTGAATCACTTAACAATATTACAGATAAGCCTTCTTATATTCCCCAAGTGCCTATATTCCCTAAGTCTCAATGAAGACAGATTCCTTTAGTTCCAAACTATTTTTATCTCAGTCAATACTGGTAAAGAATCTGTTACAAATCCTCCAGCTTCTACATGATTCAAATACCTTGAATCATGTACTGTTTTACAGTTTTACAAAAAAAAACAAAAAAAAACAAAAAAAACATAACAACAACTGTATCACTGTTTTACAAAAACGTATTTTCAAACATTATCCAAAGTGATGCTGGAAAGCATAAATATAATTTCTACACGCAATTTGCACCAGCCTGTCAAAAACAGCATAAAAGAGAGAGAGATAAACAGGCTACGCCATACGTTTTGCTATAGTTAAAAGCAAGAATGCATCTCACCTAATAATTTAAATAAGATCCTGTCACCTGACATTTTTAAAGCCTTTTGATCTCTTCTCGTTCCGTGGGTTGTGGCTTTCTAGGGTGCAGTGGATGGAAAGCTGTGGATTATTTTTTGTGTTGCATATGCCCCCCTTCACTTTGCCAAGCCCCCTGTAAGTGGGCAAAATGAATGCTTGCTTTTGTGAAGTGCCGCTCCATTGGTGGAGAACAACCTTTACTAAAGCTTCTGAAAGCCATGGGCTTTTTAGACACAGGCCAATCTATAAAACTGCCAAGTTCAAATTTGCTGTTATTATCAAGGCAATAATTCTTTGGCCCTTTGTTAAGATGATTTGCCAATTTTGTTGGCACAAATTAGGGACTGAGATTTAACCTCCTGTAATTTGATTTTGAAATTGAATTTAACACACAATGTCCCCCCAAATAATTCAGAGGTAATGTATTTGTTTTTCAGTTTTCTGCACTTGGATATAATGCTAGGAAATGACAAATTTTATCTTTCCAGAGCAAAGACAGAAAGAAAGATATGCTGTTATCACTGGTTTAGTGCAAGCGGATAAGCCTGAACAATCTGAAGATAAAAACCTTAGCAGAATATTTAGAACTTCAGCCTCACAACCAGGCTATGCATTTTGTCACTGAATGCAATGTTAACACATTCATTAACTCTGAAAGTGGAAGGGACTGGTGAAAAACTTAGAAATACTGTAAATGAAACAAGAAATAATGGACACAAATATGAAACAGGCACAAGAAATCATAGAGATTGGGGCAGACTTTTTCCCTGTCGTAACCCAATTAGTTCTGAAAGAATTATACGAACCATTATTATGTCCCCTTAAATTTCCAGCGGGTCAGAAGTGGCACAGGAGACTGTAGGCTGCTTTGTAGAGAGCAGCTCAAAGTATTTGCATTCAATTTACATTTAGAATATGTAACACAAGCTGAGAAGAGGCTGGAAGACTCCTTTCAGGGAGCTGCGTTTTATCTGTGTGAGGCATTCAGCCCCAGCCTGCCTGCTCCATTGGCGGGCTCATTTTCTCTGGCAGGGACCTCTAGCAGAGCCCTGCACCCCTCCCCGTTCAAAGAGAAATACTTATTAATTATTTTGCAAGCCATCTCTGATGGAAAAGTGTCATATCTAGCCTCGGCTGTCTCCCTTGACAGCCTGCTACTTTGCTTAAGTGATCTCGCAGTTACAACATTTTTCATAATATTGAACCTAAATTTTCCTGCTGCAGATTAATCCTGCTCCTTATCAAGCACAATAGCTTCACGGCTCTCAGCTGGTATTTCTAACAAAAAACAGGAATCTTGCTCAGAGTACGTGATGTCAAACTGACCTTTGACTCTCACACTTTAAATACATCTCTTGGCATCCTGTGCAAACAAAAACAGACACCACTTGCTTCCTAAAGATTTTACAACTTGCTTGGGCTAATTACTCAGTCTCCAGCACACATAGCTCTGTGCTTACCTGTCTGGAGGAAGTGCAGATCACAGCAGCAAGGCGAGGTTCCTCAGATCTATCGTGCACCAGGTACTTCATTAATTACTTAACAGACAAAGGGAAATCTGTCCGTGGTTGCTTTTTTCCTCCCTGCTACTGTGCTGCAATCCCATTACCCATTTGGCCATTTCATTATGAGCAAAAGTAGATTTGGGTTCCATTGCCTGTTTCGATTCCTGGTGTAGCTTAGCCACAGCCAGTGAAATTCCAGTAGGAACACTTTGGCCCACTGTGTTTAAGTATTTAACCATCTGCACAAAAACCACAAAAGAGACGCCCAAACCAAAACCACTCATTTACATAATAAGGATGTGAACCTACTGCAGCCATGTGAAACTATCATTTTTCACATGTGCCTGTGAATCTTTTCCCAGGCTTTTGCAGAGGGAGGGGCAATCTGAGGGCTGGGATCTATGAAGTGAAGAGAAACGTGTGGGTGGGGAAAAATGAGGGTTTTATTTTTTTCCCCTTTTATTCTCTAAGAAGTATGCAGCAATTGCTTCTGTATTTTAAAGAAATGGTAAAAATACCCGGAGGTTATAGATTGATGTTTTTCCTTAATGTTTATACAAACATAAATGCACAACTAAAATAAATACAGAAGTAAAAGGAATACACCCACCTCTACAATTACAAAATCACTTTCCCGTGGGGAAATTTCATCGTATCCCCATCTGTTAGAACTTGGATTGTGCCACAAACCATTATGGCTTATATCCCTTAATTATTTTGTATCATATGAAATGTAATTGTGGATATTCTACATCTTCCTTGCAAATCCTTAATTTTCTTTCTTAAAGCTACCTATATTCTCTGCCTTCCTTCTGTGTGGCGGAGATAATTTCCCAGGGCTAATTAGGTGTAACAGGGTAAGCCAAGGTCCCGATCCCACGGTCTCAGCATAAGCTAAATTCTCACAGAGGTGGTGGAACTTACTCTAGGCTGAGAAAATAAAAAGGGAAAACCACAGCCAGACCAGTCTGCCATGCAGCTTAACCTGGGAGCAACAAGGAAGCTGAACAGCAGTGCTCCTGCATGGAGGACCAGGCAGGAATCTGGCCTGAAATGGAGGCCCAAAAATCTGCATTCGGTCATCACACCCTCCTCCTCTATGACTAATTTTATGGAACTCCATGGATACTGGTAGCAGAGGGACTCACTTGGTGTCCTGATTGACTGCTCCAGCTCCACCAGAGTCAAAAACTGACATGGCTCTAATTTAAGTGTACATGATTTAACCCTTGGAGGCCTTGCCCAAGGCAAGTCCTCCTTAATACACCTAGAAACATGCAGCATCAGGCTTATTTAATACCTGCCTTTATGTCTTGCAGCTGAAATGCAGTTTCAAGTGTTCTTGTTCCAGTGAAGAATGTGGAATTTGCAAATTGAGGTGGTTTGACAAAACTTGCTTAATACCAGAAATCACAAACCTCCCTATGCACTGTACACATCCTGCTTTCAAGATTTGTGCATCAGACTCCTAATAGTAAAGGGAATCTATGTTCTCAGACAGTATTCCTAACAGAACAACCCTTGGGATATTAACAGCTGATAAAAATGGTGATTTTGTAATTTTGACTTGAAAAATACCTGTTTTAAAGCTGTAAACATTTTTGTATACTGTATGCTTGTGTACTGAGCAATTTTAAAGCAGAAATGTCTTTGTGATATTTTCATGATGGTTCAGCAGAAAGCCTCAGATCCTCCAATGCAGAGTCTCTATATAACAAAGACAGAGCATCTTGTTTGAATTGCAAACCCCTCCTGCCAGAGCAGAGGTGATGGATTTCTTACACATCATTTCTTACTGGATATTAGATATCCTCTAATAGACTCACAATAAACCCCAGCAGATGTCTGAAAGGCACATAATTTGCAATTGATTACATACATATATCACAAATCAGACTTTTGTATATATAATAGTCGTCCTGTAATCATACTGCTTTTGTGAATCAAGAGAGTCAACTGTTCAAGCAATTGTTGAAATTTTTCACTGGTCTTCTACAGTAAATATAACTCTGAGATACTAATAACTCCCAGCTACAGCTATGTTTGGGATGCAAGTTGAAAAGCTGATCTGTGGCTGTGTGCAAGAACGTTTTGCACCCTCAGAAATGAACTGAGCAGACCGGAGTGGTGGCATGTTCATTACTTGAATTTCACTTGCAGTTCATCACTTAGCAGGGGATCTATTAAAGTATGTGGATAAGAGGTGGACAGAGAAAGAGAAGCCATCCTGTTTTGCAGCCAGGTGAAGAGGAAAGTCACTAAATCTGGGTCTGGCCTCCATTCCTGAACTGAATGCAACAGGGGAGGCTCAGGGATGGAAACGCAGCACTAACAGAAGAGCATCAGGCTGGAAGAGTCTGAAATCAGCTTCCTCATGCCACTTGCAGGCTGGAAAAGGAAAGGAGGGTTTCCTCCAAGGATTTTGAAAAGAATAGATGCATCATGATCACTTCAGTATTATTCACCCTTTTTGACATAATCTTTGTCTCCTTGGTTTGTTCCTGTCTACTTTCACATGAATTGAGCAGTGTTGAAAACATATAGACATTTCTACACAAAAGAACACAAATATATCATTTGAATGTGAAAGAGGTGCTAAACAGTGCTCTCATTTAAATGATGGCTAGAACCAAGAGACACAGGGCCTAAGATGTATGAGAACAAGACACAAAAAGACACATCTCTACCATGTTTAAAAGCACATTTGTTTAACTACACCATGCTGAGATTACATGCAGTATTTTCCCTAGGCCTGGAGTTGTTGAGACAGACCGAACATATCTGAACTTTGGAGTGGGATTTTTGTGAAATAAATAAACTGGATGGCAGAGTAGAAAAGTTACAAACTTCTTTAGCATGCCATATGCGAAAATCTCATAAACAGTCCATAAATATCACCTGCTGGGTAGGGCTTGAGGAAGCTGCTGCAGAATTCTCTGCTAACATCTTTCCCCAACTCCCGAAACATTGAACCATCTGGTAATGATGCTTTATTCTATAGCTTTTCTGTTGGCATGTGCCTATAATTACAAAACATGGTATTACCAGCTTCAGTCTGGAAGCACCACAACCCACGGCTGGGGATCAGAAGCCCTGACGCTCTGACAGAAATGCTGGGAAAGGCAAAAGCACTCTGAGGGACACCAGCACAACATTTGTCTTCCTATCTTTGAAGGCAATTTTACTGACACTAAAAGCAACTATTTTGCTAAGTATTGTGGTCACAAAGCTGAGCTCTTAGTTTTTCTTCCAGGATCTAACGTCCTGATGAAGAAGTTAGCATTTGATCTAACTACCATTGAAAGTAAATGCTACTTTTTTCCATTTTTTTTTTTTCTTCCAATAGCTACACAGAGATGGACCAAATTCAACTATGCAGCAGCTTTAAAGCAGGGTAACTTGTTAGTTACAACTTATGTTCTGAAATAAAGAAGCCATTGATTGCTTTAAGAGTTCATTCCTTATTGTGTTGATTTTTGAAATACACCCATTTTTCAGTTACAGATCTGCAGAAAGTATTTTAAGGCCTTCCTTTTTACACATAGATCTTCTAAAATACAAAAATGACGTCTTTTTCTTTTAAGAATTTAGGTTTAAATATTCACTCTTTGGCGGACTTTCATCTTGGGATTGAATTTTATAGCTCATATTTAAATCCCTAAAAATAGGGGCTTACAACAGAATTTCTGACATGTTCTAAACCACTGTGCAGCAGCCCTGGCTGGCACTGCTCTAGCTAGCACTGCTTTTAATCTACGGTTTGAATATACTGCTTAAGAAATACTTTAGATTTTAGTGGACAGAATAGATGCAGATACTAAATGACTTGCCATGAGAAATGGAATTAAGAACAGTACATACAGTTTAATAGCTTTATCATTATGAACAGACACAAAGGCTGACATTTTAAAGTCATTATTCTCTTGCTGGTACAATTATACTTTTAATCAAGAATTTCAACTTATTTTGTTACTTCCTGCCTTTCTGAGTTCCTGTGATATACAGTTCCAATTTTGGCCTCATCCTGTTTTGTCCTACTTCTTGTATGCTAAGGAGTCTATTTCTACTGTAGGCCAACATTTTTCAAATGCAGCAACATAAACACGAAAGATTCCCTTAGAGACACTGTTATTTTTTTTGTTTTGTTTTGTTTTTAGCTGATCAAAAGGCCACTCTAACATCCGCTTCTTGCTCAATAAAAATATTATTTAAGGAAAAAGAGAATCAACTCTAGATTATCATTGCATCCTTGGCTTTGCTAAATCCTCAGCAAAAGAAAATGCTGGCATCATTACTGCTTACCCTATTGCTGCTTAATTTAACCCACCCTATTTTAACTACACAAGGTAGAGAAACAACAAATCAGTTTGTAAGTGACAATTTAGTGTCCTCTATTTTTCCTCACTTTTAAAGTACACAACTACTTAATATAATTTAGCAAAACATCTGAAACTTGAGGAGGCTGCCCTGACAATTTGCCAGGAGTCTACAAACTGTGTCTGACCTGCATCTTTCAAGTCCGTTGGTGTTTTGCAGCAACAGCAACTTCAGGATTTGGGCTTCTTGATCTTGGAACTTGAACTAAGACAGGGCCATTATTTTGACCCTGATTAGGAAAAAGTTTTGAGCTCAGACCTCAATGGATGCGTGTGAACAGCCTTCTGAATTAGAAGCATTTTGTAGTGCCTCATCCATGCGGTGTGGTCTACAGCTATTACAAGCCCTAGCATGCAATGTTCTTTCTTAATAGAAACAGTCTTGTTCATGTGCTGAAGCAGGAATATTTGGACCTTAATTCAGTCACGTTACTAAGTATGTGCCTAATTGTAAGCACCTGTTGGCCACATTAAATTAAGCATGGTTTAAGCATATGTTAAACAGAGCTGAGGATGCACTGAGGGAAGGCTGAGGAAGTTCAAGTGAGCTATACTCTGGTATTGTCTTTCCATTCCCTTCTACTTCACGTTCTTATGTCCTGTCAAATTTCTTCTTTGCTACAGAAGATCCCTCACTGCCAACCAGTGTGCTCCTGTGGTGCATGTGCTCTGCAGGAGCGACTCTGAATGCTACAGATCGATGAGCATAGGTTGTCAGCTTGCCCCAGGGGAATTCAGGACAGTTTTGAGCCAAGCACAGTGGCAAGCCTCATCTCAGAAGTCGCATGTAGCACTGCCCCAGCAAGTGCACTTTTACATTGTAAGCACATCAACAAGTGATACGTATTAAAACAGGAACTTCAGTTCTTGAAGAAAATGTTTACTGCTAAATAAACAGAACATAAAGTTCCTGTGCTCATTTTCTCTTTTCGTTTTTACTGGTAACCTGACTATAGCACTTGTGCATTAAGCCTGTCACGTGGTGAACTATTTCCAAACCTCTGCAAAATTCTTCACCTCGCTGACATGGGTAATACTGTACCAGCCCTGGCAGCCAGCTCCGTGCCCACTGTGACAGAAATGAAGTGGCTGCAGCTATCACAGTCTGCCACCTTTCCAGCCCACTTCAGGCAGCTGTTCCTGAGGACTTTGGGAGGAATTTATTTCACCTTACAGTAGTTATCTAAAAGTCAGGGAGCTAGTTATCTCTGAGCTAGTTATCCCTTGGTAGTCTGGGGAGAGAGATAGGGGTACCTATAAAGAATGATTTAGCCTGTTGATCAGCCTTATTTTTGCTGGAAGTATCTCCCTCCCCATAAATCACAAGAGAAGCCCAGGTATCCAGGTTAGAAGAGACACCTAGCTTTTAGGAGCATAAATTAATGAGATGAAGGATATTCTCTGCATTTTTTCACTATTTTACTCCTAATTATTTCTAAGGAGCACTAGTTTGTCACTCTGACTCATGCCTTGCACTTCCAGATGCATGACCACTCTGCAGCAAATATATTGTTTATTTCCTACACACATGCTAACACTGCTTTCTGCTACATGTTCCCTCCACAAAGTAATTAATATTGTGCAGCGCTTCTTTTGCCAGCAAGAAGTTTCTTTTGTAGATTGTTCTTTCACAACTGTTTATTTTTAGACAGCATTAGTAAGCTCAGTTTTGAACTGACAGAGGAAGAGGGAAAATGGCAAAAGATTGCAGCATTGGGAAAGGCAAACAGGAAAATTTTAGTCACTAGCAGTGACCTGCAAATCTTCTAGAATTTAAATTGGAGATGAAGTTATCAGTGTGGATGCTGGGTAATGCTGGGGAGCAAAGATGAAATTTAGCTCAGAATTTTGGCTTCTGGCCCTTACTTTTCATGTGTACACAGTGCAGCTAGTAGACACCTGTGCCTGGGACTTGAAACTTGGCTGGTAGTTGCATCCGTGTGGTGTAAAATGGCATATTAGGGCTTTGATCTAATGCTGTGACCTAATCTTGCAGGAAGGACGACTCTGGCTCTGACACTCATGCTCTGAGTGAGCTTAGTGATTTTTGTGGGTGAACATGCAGCAAGTTCGGAGAGTTCAAATGTGAGGGTAGCTGCTCTTGTGGCCAGAGCCAACAAAGGCAGACACTTGGCAAATACAACCAATTCCTGCCTGTCTTATCTTTGACATGCTGCCACAGCTTTACAAACACCTTTCAAAGGAAACGTGCTGCAGTCGGGCCAAAGTAGCTGCATGCCCTTCCACTGGTTTTGGCTCACCAGGGTGCTGAAGGGCTTGGGCACATAAGCATGGAGGATGCTGGGTGTTTCCAGAGGAGCACGTATTTTGTGATCATCAAAGGCAGCTGAAGCCAGAAACCAGCCCACAGAGCACATATCCCTGCTGTTTGCAGCCTGCAAAATACAAGGAAACACTCCCAGTGCACATGTGGGAGCTCTGCTCAATGAGAGAGGACTCCAGAACCCATCTTGCAGAGAGTGGCTAGAGATGTTTGAAGTCTGATTTACTGCAAAGTGGCTGTTGTTGGGCTGTTGCGTGTGATCAGAATGGGTCATCCCTGCCAAGGGACGTGAATGCCATTCTGTCAAACAGCATCTAAGCTCTTCCCTAAGTGGAAACAATTGCTTCTCCTCACTTTGCAGGCTCCTCTGCAAGTTCCTTAGGTGCCACTGACACCATACATGGATCAAGTATGCCAGTAATGCTAATACTAAAGAAAAACCTAGAGAGAAATATAGGAATGGATTATTTATTTTTTTTTCCCCACAGTAAAATGTCAACTTCCACTAAAAAGAAATACGCAATAATGTTACCATCTGTGTCACTTTATTCAGGCCAGATCCACATTACAGCTAGAACAGTGTTCCCATGTTGAAACACTGCATCATTATTAGCAATTACCAACATAGCTCCATTATTAGCAATGGGATGTCTACAGCCAGTTCGCATCGTCTGCGCTGCTTTTATTTATTTTGGAGAAACAATGAACATAAAATGTCTCTTCTGGACTCTGACATGGTGTGTACAAAGGCAGACGTCTGTTGCAATCCAGGGGGCGGACAGGGAGGAGGTGACAGAGGGAACTGCTCAGCCACTGAAAGTTACTTTCATCAGTGTTTCCTTTGGCAAAGCCTGCTCTGAAAATGTGAAGGGAAAGGGGGAGGGTGCTGAGAAGGGGGAGGAAGGGGGAGATGAAAAGTGTTTGTCTGGTTTATTTATTTATATATTTATTTATATTTGCTACTATAGTAAGTTCAGAAGTTTTTTTTTTTTTTTTTCTTTTTCTTTTTACAGATAATTGCTAATTATTTGAGATAAGCATTTATTTATTTATTTATTTATTTATTTATTTATTTATTTTTCTGCAGGTAACTGTCTCTTATGCCCTAAAACCCTGTAGAGTTTGGCTGAAATAGCCTTTAACACATACTTCAAAAAAAAAAAAAAAGAACCAGCAGATAGCGAATGATCTATTTAACACCTGGGAAAAGTAGATATACTGCAAGAAAATATTAACCTCTGTTCAAAACCAGATGATTCAAGAACATATTTTTAGAGTGCCTTTTGATTCAGATACCAAATCAGTTTTCTGGTTACTAGGTCAGGATGCTTAATGGCTGCATCAAACACAGGGCGATGCACGAGTGAAGTCCTCAGCTCAATGACAAGGGTATGAGATCTGCTCGAATGTCTGAGCGCACAGTTGTGACTGCTTCTCTTCAGAATTTGCCAAGAATGCGCATTGAAAGAGGCTGCAGGGAAAAAAACTACAGCTGCCTGACAGACAGGCAGCAGCCTCTTTTTACACAACTCTTGTCTGTACTCCACTGAAATAAAAACAACAGGCTGATTCATAACTTCCAAATTATCCATGCAAGAAGAGTGGATTTTTCCCTGCTATAATGAGAGTGTAGGAGCCTCCATCCTTGATGCTGAGCTGCGATCTGCCCCCTCACTGAAGCCACTCCAGACCATATACACTAAAACAGGCTTTAACAGCTCACTTGTTAAGAGCTTTTTCATTGTGTGCGCTTGATCCAGTCCTTAGCAGAAAGACTATTTTTGATCCTTTCCTCCAGACCTCAGTCTCGGGCCTGGATATTCTGGGTGGGGTTGCAAACACTGGCTGCATCCACAATCTTGTGCTCTTGCCACGGACTCAGGGAGATGCACAGCAGCAGCTCCCCAGGACTGTGGGCAAGCTGTTGGACATCTGTAACCCTTGTGAGCTTTGGGCAAAGATTACCTCCCTCTGGACCAAAGCTGGCAGTTTTGACCCTGCATCCTGCCTGCCCCAAGCCCTGATGCTAGATAACTCATCCTTGGGCTCTTTAAAAAGGCATTTTCTGGGCTTAGCTGAGATGGTGGACCAGGACCCACTCAGGCAGGGGCAGGTTTGTGGCCTTACCCCTCAGCTTTCCTCCTGGAATGGTCAACTGTACTTGATATTTTCATGTATTTTAAAATTGAAAAACAAGATGACTTTTTATTTTTATCATTATTATTTTTATTATTTTTTATTTTTTAATTACAAACATGAAATCTAAGTTTTTGATATGAACAAGGAGAGCTGGTGAGAAACTAGTATTGACTTGGGTAGAATGGCTGGTATATTACATGAAATAGTCTTAAGCATCCCTAATTCAGAATGAAAAGCTCTTCTTTTGTTTTTATGCAAGCACTTGGTTTTATATGGATTACTTCATTTTAGCCTTTGTACTTATAAAATGCAATCCCTTTGAGTAGGAAGTTGGATGAGATGATTTCCTGAGGTCCCTTCCAACCTAAATGATCCTATGATGGAATGAAGCAAATTAATTACAACTCAGTGAAATTATATTTTCATCTAAGAATCAAAGAAAAGTAATCAAATAAAAAAGATGTTTCAACATTTTCTCATCAAGAACTGAAAGAAATTCAAGCCAAAAATTGAAATGAATGCTGCCACTTCTTTCTGGGGGAAGAGAACTGGACGGTTTGAATTTAAGCCATTACATGGCAATTGGCTTTGGAGCCAAAGGACTTTGTCTGTTTATATATTACATGTTTACAACAATGCTTCCTAATATGATTTAAACTACTTATTCCCATGGAAAAATATATATATATATATATAGGTAAATGTTTCCAACTAGTAGTGAGCTGCGTTGCATTTTTCAGTGCCATTCCCACACAAGCAGATCCCACCAGCCATCTAAGATACAGTTTCACTGCTGCTGAGACTGAACTCGTCTGGAAAATTCTTCAGTACTCATCTGGCAAGAACTATATAAGATCATACTTTACTAGGCAGAAATTTTCTCTCCAAGTTCCTTAGTGTAGATACAGCAAAAAAGGCGTTCTTTGGGATACAATAAATGAGCATGTGCATGGGTACATGTGCATATGTGTGAGATTTCTCCAGCAAATACAGCTGAGGCCACAGGAGTGACAATTCTTTTATAATCCCATTTTCACATGCTTGAGCTTTCTGAACTGTATTATTTTGTCACAGAGGTTTACATGTGGCCCGTAGCTCAAAGGTGATATTTTTTCTGAGGTTTCACAAAATCTATGAATCCATTTTTGAGATCCAGAGGGTAAAGAAGTGCTTCTCCTGACTCCTAGAGTCTTGTAGCCCTGTTGTGGCATTGATTTTTACACAGAATTCTCTACAGAGTTTAATAGCAATCAGCAGCCTGATGTGCCTTAATGACTTCCTCTGTGCATTCAAAAAATGGCTAAACTTGTCAAACTGAAACCTTCCAAGGGGCCAGTGCTCACCGAGTAATAGCTCCCAGGTCAGTTTGGGATTATTATTTTAGAGTAATAACAGAACAAAGACATTAAGATTTCCTTAACTTCATAAAAATGTTTTGAAAATTAGTTTTGTCCTCAGAACAGCCCCTGAGTTTAGAGCTATATGGCCGCTTCTCAGCTGGTGCACCTCAGAGCAACCCCACTGCAGTTAACGTAACTGCAGCAGGAAAGGATCCAGCCCATGAGGGAAGTACAAAGCCATCAGTCACAACTTTATTGTCTTCACTTGAAACATGCCAACATAAAAATGGTATAGTTAGGGTAAGGATGGGACCCTTAATATTTGCTATTTTGCACTTTTGTGTGTGTGTGTGTGTGTGTGTGTGTGTGTGTGTGTGTGTAATACTTGAAAAAGATACATTTGCCAGGTGAGAGCAGTGGGAAATTACAAGAACCCTGCAGCAGCCAGTATAAGCTTTGCCCAAAATACGCCAGTAATTTACAGATCTGTGTCTTCCTTAGCCAAAAGTCATATCCTTGTGCTTATTGGCCTTTAATTTTTCTTTTCTTTATTCCTCATCTCTGTAAATTCATTTTGAAGCCAAACAGAAATTTTGCTTCCATAACTTTAGGATGTCTAATGTTATTGCATATAGATATATACTCAGAGATAAGGGTGGTAGACTAAGTGGGATTTTTTTTTTTCCAGGATTAATTTTGTTTTCTGTAAGTTTTGGTCATGCGTTGAGGGGTGAAGAAACACAGACAAGCAGTAAAATCCATGGAGATTAACAGTGTATTTTCCTTTTGATTATTTTTTTCTTTTCTAAAGATCTATCACTTGAGTGATAGAAGATTCAGGGCTGTGGCTGAGGAAAGAAACAGCATCAGAAAGCTGGGACTGTAACAAGAATACAGCATTGCCAGCTCTCATGATTTTTATCACTAGTGTCATGAAATTTGATGGCAGGTTTTAAAGCATCAGCTGCTTATATCATGGTATTGGCAAATTTCTCATTTAAGATGGAGGAATTTTCTGGCTATTATTATCACAGAGAAAGCCACCAAAAATATAGTAAAAGGAAAAAGAAATCCTCAATACTTTTTGAGATTCAAGGATTTTTATAAAGTTTCATATTTTGAGATCTGACATGATATCCAAAACTTGGAGAGGACATTAAGAGGAAAAAACATGTTTTAGTCAGGAGAGTAAATCACCCACAGAGAGGAGATGAGGAAGGACTAGGCATCAGAGGGATCGAGCAAATCACAAAGCAGCCCTAACTGTTCTGAAAGCAGGTTAGGAAACCAGGTAGAACCTGCACCATACTCCATGAATTAAATGTGCAAGAGAAAATGGGGTATTTTTTGCATGTCGTTATTGCTCTAGCAGTACAAATGCATTTGAAAACTCATGGGCCTCTTTTCACCCCTACATGCACTGTGTGCACTAGAAAGAAAATAATGTCCAAACTCAGAAAAGGTTTACAAGATAGACTGGCACCAGAAAAATGTTCTTCAAAAAAGGGTTTTCTGGAGCCTAAAATAATTTTGTTCAGTTCAGGTGAGATCCTAGTCCCACACAGGTGGGGAGAAATTTTGCTGCTGACTTAAAGAAGGCCAGAATTTTACCCTACGTGCAAGGGAGGAGAAGTCTCCCCTGCTGCAGACAGAGCAGGCCCCAAATCTTTCTGTCATCTGCTTCCACCCAATAACAGCTTTATAGAAGTAAGTTAAGAATGAATAACTTAAAAGCTGCCCAAGGCGGCTCTAAAGTGCTGCTTTCCCTCGCTGCACATGAGAAGACAGCCATTAGCACTGCTGCTGTGTGGTTCACGGCTCCTCGGGGGCCGCCACGCTCAGAATGGCCTGGTTTTGTACTGGCAATATGCACACACTGGAAATTGCTTGCATTTGGATGCTATTTGGCGTTCAGTTTTGAGTTAGTGCTGTGTCTGTTATAGATTCTTCTCATCACGGATAATATGTCTCTTGTGAGCACGAGTCCTATTCTTCATTTTTGTTTGGATAACACTTCTCTCTGAAAGTTGATAGATTGCCACATGCATTTTTATACAGCAGTATATTGTTAAAAAAAATAAATTAACAGCTAGAAGATTAAGAAATGCAAAACAATGGCAAATAACTATTATACTCCACTACACTTCCACCCAGAAATCTCTAGGGACTTGACAAACATCAATAAATGTACCCTCGATATAGTTGAAAACATGAGAAATATTATCCTCTCTAAGGAAACTAAGGCACAGAGATGATGACTGACTTGCCCAAGAACAAACAGTATGAGAGGGCTAGCACTGTGAACATTGCCATCATGCCCTAGCATCCAGTCCTGTGTACTTCTTTAAAGCTGTTAGTGGAAAGAAAGGTTTGTACATATGGCAAGAGGACTTGAGTCTATATTCTACCTGCTTTTAAGAAGCTCCTACCCATTCTGCACAAGTATGGAGGTCTGATCTTGCTGAATGGCAGAACTTTAACTGTCTTCCCTCGAAGTTAATATAGTTTGAGCTACAATACTGGTCTTCTGAAAATTTCTAGGGTGCTGTTGAAGTGTGCAGTCAGCTCTCACTCAGCTGACATAAGTCTCTGTAGCTCCACTAACTTCAGTGGAGTGTTCTTTGGACAAATTAAGAGTGTGGACCATGTAAACCAGATTCCTTTCTTTAGATATTTAAATTGAAATAATCTGAAATCGTTCAGATGAGAAATAGCTGAAGCTGAGATGTGGCAAGGAAGGATATATTTTCCTTTCTATGCTGAGCATATGGGGATATGAAAAAGTTACCCGGTGATCAGATGTTTATTTTCAGAGCACTCAGAATTTGATTTCAGAGCATCAGCTGAGCTGTGGTTACACCTATGAATGTGTTTTCAGTTTGCAGCCTTGTGGGTGGGGAGAGGAATAACTAAAAAGGGTATAAGCTACATTGCACATCATATGGAATATCACAGGGTGAGAGTGTGCATATGGATAATTTCCATGGAGTGAGCGAGGTGCTTAAAGGTCACATCACAGTAATTTATCTATCTGCCTAGCAAGGCAAGTAAAAAAAAAAAAAAAATACTCCTGGAAAGAATAGTTACAGTATGCAGTAGAACTGCTTAGATACTTTGCCTGAGGTACTGTTCAAAGAGTAAAAGCTGGGAAAAAATCTACTTGTCAGTAAGTCCCCCAGTAAGTACATATAAATATGTACATGTATATATATATGTACGTATTACAATCCAAAACTTGCAAGCAGCAGGGGAATCTTATTAAATTTGCTCACAAAATTAGCTGTTACAGTACACAAAAATCTCTACAAGAGTTATGTACCAGTCTATACTCTGCTTTTACAGCCACTTTAGCTATACCAGTTTAGAAACCATTATGGATAAAGCAGTACAGCCCCTGCTACAAAATGCTGACACTAGCAAGGTTTATTTCTGCAAATGTACTGACATAAGGCATCTTTATACTAGAATAAACGTATCCCCCTGTGTGTGCTGAATTGTTTTAACTATACACAAACAAATCCCTAATTGAAGTCATTAAAACAGTACAAAAATCAGTGCATGAAGACTAGGCTTTAGAAGACAAAGATTCAAGTCTCAAGGAGCACACAAGTATTGTTAATAAAATATGTATATATATGTAAAAACTTAGAAAGTAAAAATGTAATAGGCAACAGGGGTACAATGATTGCCTGGGAAATTTGAGACTGCCTCTCAGTAGTAAGTTTAAGTTTAGTTTGGGGGAGAGCTATTTGTGTGGGAAAGGCTGAAGAGCACTGGTTTCTTGAATAATGACATGCTATGATGGGAAGAATGAGAAGCAATTTGGGCACTATTAGCTACACTGTTCAAGAGTAATAAGGAACTTGAAAATGATGTCAGAGGGATGAGATAAAGAAGACTATTATACTGTCTGAAGACCATCATCTAGTATAGCTGTGGAGCATAAATGAAAATGGAAACCAGTAAGGAACATAATATGATATGCTTGTGGTATTTTATGTTTGAGATGTTAGCAGGTGCAAAACTATTGGGCATCAGCGGAACAGTCTTCACTTGCTCCCCAGCTCCCTGTGGTTCTGCATCTATTGTTTACACCTACATTATATAGTACATGTGCTATATATATATAAAAGGATTTTTTTAAAATGCATTAGAATTATGTTAGACTATATAGAGTGGTTAAAATGTGCACCTGCTTTAACTGCTCGCCATCTGAAATACATGGAGACGAACCTAAATTTTCTGCTATAAATGCATGTAAGGGAGCTTTGGATTTGAGACCAGATATGAATATACAAATAGATAAAGATTATAGAATTGTGACACAAGTCTCGAGGATTTTGTGGGAATGTCAAAATAAATAAATAAATAATAATAAAAACCTCTCAGCAATCAGAACATATGCCTTCCATGCTAAAACATCTTATGCCTCTGTCTCCAAAACATTATGGAGACGGCTGTGAAACAGAAAAAAAAAAAAAAAAAAAAAAAAAAAAAAAAAAAAGATTTTACTTAAGAGCCACCTTTGCATATTTTTCCAGACTTAACTAAAGCTTCTCAAATGGAGCAAAAGCCTAGCATTTCCTATAAGAAGGGTTTTTAGTATGGGAGACGTAAGCCTCCCATTTTGTATCTGGCGAAGTTGAGTGATCGCTATGGAAATAAGCAGCACAGTCTACATTTCTGCATGGTGATCAAGCTAAAGCTTTTCTAAATTGCTGATCTGCTTCCCTTGTTACAGATGAATACATCAGATGAGAGTCGGCAGAAGTTTCCTGGCTTAATGACAGATTGGCACAAGATTCTACACCGAGACAAACTTCAATTCTTACCAATGCGCTTAGCAATTTGTCCCAAACCTTCACTGTTATATGCTCAGATTCTGGAGCACAAATTATAAGTTACATGTGGTGATTTATGAATTGAGGGGACAATAAGGATTGAAGCCGAGTTTTCTACTGTACAGTAAATTTCTCTGCAAGAACCTGAAATCCATTGTTACAAAAGTGACTACTAATTTGTATAGTGCCACAAACGTATGTACTAGCTTTCAAGCAGCGTTAACCCTGCACAAGTGAGTCTGCTGTTTTAATTGACTTCGGTGGGACTGTTTGTGTGAATATGATGAAAAATTTAGAATTTGGCTGAGGGAGCATTTCTCAAAGCCTGAGGCAGAATAATCACGTGTTTGTGAACAGACCTCTCAATTTTCCCTAGGTGCTTAGCTTCCAATTGAAAAAGGAGTGAAAAAAATAAATAAAAAAATCTGCAACTTCTTTTCCCATATGAAAAGCAGTGGGGAGCAGCCCCAGTGTAGGGCTGAACTGGGCAGGCAGTGTGGCTGCTCCCAGCTGCAGTGGAGTGCTTCAATCCCTCTCCCACCCTATAGCCCTGATGGGCTGTGTCTGCACATGGGGGCAGCCCACAGGGCAAATGTGCAGCAGAGCTTGAGCTGGTGGGAACGTAAGGAAGGGATTGTCCCAGGCTCCCATTCAGTGTGAGGCATCTGTATTTAGGGGAAGCATGGGGCCACTGCAGCTCCACATCAGCATGGCAGGCAGCAGACAAGTGCCCCAGTTTCTCCTGTACAACAGCTGGTTATTGTACTTCTGGGATGTGCATAGTTTCCTGTGGAAGAAATCACCACGTCAAGTGGGTGTCTCTTCCATACATGCATATACTTTCTCAATGGTCCTTTTAAGCCATCTAAATTCTTCATTTTATAGCATTACGTAAAATATTTGTAATGTTATTAACATACAAGATAAGTCTAAATAAGGACAATCATTTTCTGTTTAAATGTATTATGATCACACAGTTCACAACCAGCTTTGTGGCTCACAGTTTGACAGTACCTTATGTGTGAGAAATGATCAGAAATTTTATTTTTTTTGAGGTTATGATTTTAAAAACCTTTGATATTGACCATGAAAATCAATTTCCTCTGTGGAAGTTTAGGACTTGGGAAGGGGGGTTATTCTCACATTTTTGTGAATTCGTACAGAAAAAAAGAAAATGACCTATGCTCCCAGAAAGTTGGCAGGTGACTTATTAAACCACTCTCAAATCTCCTTCAGGAAGTTCATTAAAACTCTATTTGGAAATGACCAGGTGCTTGCTTCTCACAGCGCAAGAGGGAAATCTGTCACCCTGTTTAAAAAATTGTTTGGTTACTTGGGATAAAGAAATAATCATTATATCAAGCTGTGTGGTTCTGTGATGGAAAACCATGCCTTGATGAGAAAAGTGCCAAGGTCAATGCAATGAAAGACCCACAGTGAACTCAGACCTGATTTCAGAAGTCAGTGGTGGATGGAGGCCAGGAGAACAAAAACTTTTCTGTGGTTCACTTTGAAAACACTTTTTTAAGATTCTGGATAAAAATAACTCTTTAGATTGAGAAAGTTTTTAGCTTGAAATAAAGTATTTTTAGAAAAGATTTTTATATATTTTATGAGGATTGCTAATGCTGACAAAATTACCTTGTTTGACACTGGATCCCGACCTAAATACTATGGCCAAGTCAACTAACAGGAAAATAGTAGGCCTAAGCCTTTTTAATTCTTTATACTGCCAAACCACTGCCTCTTGCAATCAGGATTGATTACAAACACCCAATTAAGAGGCATTTGGAACATGATCTGAACACTAATCCTGTCTCCTTTTCTCTTTATACCTAATTATCAGCCTTAAGATGGGTATTAGTGCTTTAATTAGTAGATTTACTTTAGGAACTTCTATAGAAACTAACAAATCTATACTGTATGTATAAATGTACGTACGTATGCACAATCTTAGAGATGTGCACGTAACATATACGTCTGTATCCAAATTGGTCTGTATGACACATAAGTCTAGACATATACATGTGAGTGCGTGTGTATCCTGTTTTCAGACATAATTTAATTCATTGGAAATACTACAAAAGAAAATAATTGAATCTGGTTTTACATGAACTCTCTCTATATCATAATTATAAATGTTATAGCTTGCAATAAACTATAATTAAGAAACTAATTTTCAGCAACACGTGGATTTTTGTTTTAATTAGATTAGCACGGGGGAGGGGGGTGAAGATGAGAGTGGGGTGGGGTTGACTGAAAGCATATTGAATGTTTCATGGTGTTAATGCCAACGATTCTGGGTTTCTGTTTAAAAAGGACTCAGCCTTCTGTTCTAAATTTGTTTCTGTGTCTGCAGAAAGGCTGAAGGATGAGGCTCATGGGAATCCATATCTGACCCTTAGATTTTTTCCTGTCTGAAGGGCATCTGGTTGTAACAGATCAAGATAGAGTTTTCCCCACAGTTCACTTAACTGTCCGAATTAATATAAACACCTGCATAAAACTGTTGTTATAATTGCACTGTGCCACATACAGGGACCCAAATCAAGTCTCTACAGTGCCAGGCATGTACCCATGTCCACAGAGTGCAAAAACAGGCTCTGCATCCAGCATCTCCATCCCTAACACATACAAACACAGATGTCTAGCTATGACCAGGTAGTTTGGTCATGGTTTCCCTAAAAACTTTTCCTGAGAAAACTCAAACCCCAGCCACCACTCTAAAAGAAATAATTGTTAGCCAGGTTAACAATAGAGATTTTCACAAGAGCTAACTGCTTAGATAAACAACAAAAGAATCTATTTATTATACCGTGTAATCAGAAAAACAAACCAATTTCCAACTTCTTTCAACTCTTATTTGGTATCAAAAGCACAATAAAATAGCAAAACTATTTTTAGATACTTGCATCTGATACATGTATGGAAATACACGTTGATTCCTATAGAAAAGATCAAATACTATGATTCAGAACCTTTAAGTTAAGGAAAAGTATTATCCATGTGCACACACGTGTAAGCAATAACATACTCGGATTCTCCTGCAACAAGTTTTATTTGCCCTGATCTTGAGCACGCTCTGGCCTAACTCTTCCGTGGCACCATTTACCACAGCCTTCAGAGAGTATCAGATAGTGGTGGTCACCAACAGCACACTGCCTGAGAAAGCCTTTCATGTACTTTAAATGAAAAAGAGAAATGCTCTAGGAGTGCACCCGGAAACATGAGATATTATATGTCCCTCAAGTCCACTGCAGGAACTCTCACCCTAAACTCAACCAAAAATGCTTTTTTCTTGTTGTGGTGACCAGAATGAAGGATGATCACCTCCATTCCCTCAGTAATTCCAAATAATCTCTTAGTAGCCCCAAGCAGCTAGATGTTCCTGTTGAATGAGAGGTTTCTGAGACAGAAAAGGGTCTGGAGAAGCCACCCCTTCGGCCCTGGTGCAGCCTTTCCAGCAGGTGAGTTCTGAGCATCCCTCTCATGGCCACATCGAGCCTGGCTTCGGCAAGGAGGCAGGCATATGCCAGCCTCCTGTGGTGAGGTGCTTGGTGGGGTGGCTCAAGGTATGTGGGATGGGTAATTTAGCTCATTAAAATCAAAAGACACACATGGACATGGGCATTACCCCAGCTGCCCTCAGCAGACGATGAGGGGACATTCACAACTTTCTTATGTACCTTGTCCTGAGGCAAATGGCTAAAAGTCCAGCCCTGATGCCCAGAGAAGCAGGGCCAGGCTGTTAAAATTGTATTTCTGGTTGAAAGCTCAGAGGCCTTTACTCATTCAGGCTTCTCTACTGTACTCAACCATGGTCAAATATTGTTCCTGTCTCTCACAGGCCCAAAGTAATCTGCTCCTTTGCTGTCTCTGCTGCTTAGCTGGTGGTGTCAGCTGCAGTCACCTCACTGCCTACCAAGCTCAACAACATCTGAGGAGAGAAAATTAGGAAACTCTGATTGTCATTTGACATCAGCATGACTGATGGGCTATAAAAGTCTTGTAGGGCCAGTGTTCCACCTTTCTTCACAGCCAGAAAGAAAAACGGGATACAGCTCTGCGAAAGTGGAGGACAAAATTCCCACTGCTTTCAACGATAACAAGACAGTATGGGGTCCAGACCTTGTACTACTCCTGATATGACCTTTGTACAGTTTTTGGGAGCAATTCAGGGCTGGAAAGCCCTGAGCCAAGCTCCAAGCACAGCTCCAGGCAGTCAGAAAGCAGCTATAATGTGTGCAGCCCTTAGTAGTTCAAAGGACCCTTCTGACACATGAGGCTTGACGGCAGCCCAGCTGCGCCCTTCATGCACAGGTCTCCTAGGACATCGCTGCATAGCCACAGCAGCTCAGTGCCACCTGGGGCTCAAACTGCCTCTGCACAAGAGAAATACAAACCACAAAGTCTGCAGAAAGCAGCCTTCGCTGTGTGGAGGAATGGGAACCAGGATTTAGACAAAAGTAAATGAAAGCTTAAACTTTGCAAAAACCAAAGAAAGGCTGAGCCATGGCTTGCCTTGCTCTTGTTTATTTTACCAGCCTCAGTTTGTTATACCTACAGATTTACAGCATAAATCCGTTGACATTATTTAGAAATACAATGGATGGATGAATTTCTAACATCATTAAGGGCTACAGAAGTTCTGCAGGGCTACAGTTGCACTCAGTATGTCTGGCTAGCCATGATTTTTCCAGGCTCAGGGGCCTGGAGGAACCATTTTCTTCTATATAAACAAACATAGGTATTTTTTTGCTCTGCATTTTATAACTGACAGCAATTTCTATACAGCCCTAATCTCATTGGTGTAACTAATCCTTGGTAAACACAATATAAAGAATAATTACCTATGACATCTCTCCTTTGACTGAAATGTTCCTAAAATGGGCCAATTTTTCCACCCAAATTGATTTGACAGCATTGTGTATACACTCTATAATTGTCGCATAAGGATGATATTTATTCTATACATCTATAAATGATGGCCAATAAAACAATTTTGCTGTGTGGTATGTCTATGAAAACCTTGTAAAACAATACAGTCAAGTCTGCCAACAAAGTCAATAATTTGTCAGTAAGAAAACCACTTTTGGGCTTTCTCTACCCAGCCCTCCACCTTTTTTAAGCCCTTTTCTTCTGAAGCTTCACATTCATTTTCTTAATGTTTTTAACCTAGTGTCTGTGAAATTTTTATTGCTCCCAAGATAATGACATCTGATCTGAATGTAACCACACACCTCTTTGCTCAGCAACATTTGTCACAAACCATTATAAATTATCATGCTGATAGTGTGCATTGCTGGGAAACCGGAAAAGTTCCATAAATTCAAAGTACTGTATCAGTGACATTCTTGTTTATTTTCTAGGTATAAAGTTTTACTGGATTCAAGATGGCTACATTTACACAGTAGGATACTTCAGCAACACGAGACTTGTACAGCTTGCACCGAGTGCTGAAAAGCATTTACCACATGCAACAAACATTGCAGCATTTTAACTAATATGTAGCCATATGTTTCGTCTCTTCTGTTCATTTTTGCCATGTTCCTGACTAAAACAAATGCATGCATGTTATTGGAGCTTGCCTGAGAAAAGGCAAAACAGCAAACAGAAACTGGTTTTCCCTTAAAGTAAACCATAATTTCTGTTTCTTTGCCTCCTGAAGAGGAGGCATAACATTCATTAAAGTTAAAAGTTAAAAAGAGACTGTGTATTTTTTCATTATGTATTAATATTCTTGATAACAATCTGTGGTTGACATGATTGTATGCTTCCCGTTGAGACCCAGTATTTCCATTATGCTGTTTCAGTAGTTCTGACTAGAAGATTTTTTTTTTTGTTAGAAGAGCATAGCTTGTGTGAACATATTTTTAATAATTTGCATATCGTTATTCTTCAAAACTGTGAAAGTTGAGTCCTTTGGACTGTCTCCAGAAAAACAGGATTTTTCACCATGTTTGCTTGAAACAACTCAAATGATCATCAGAAAATCATACATACATGAATTTTATTAGGAGTCATTTGAGAAATACTTATCCACTAAAGCACAGCATAATAACTAGGTAAATCAAGGGCACATTTTAAAAATGAATCCCAGACCCTAACATACAGAGACTCACTGCGAGCAGCTTCAGTACAGCTAACACTTAGATTTGCTTCTTTTCATTCTCCTTAGAGAATCAACCTTTCACCAGTTTTACATTTCAATATGCCTAGCCCTCTATATACAGTGATATTTACAAAAGTTAGGTAAGGCCTCCTGATTTTCTTGTTGACACTACAGAAAAAGATGGTAACCTTTCCAAAGTCATACGGTTTCCCCCCTTGGGCTCAGGGGTTCTTCTTATTAGTTATTTCCAACTCTAAGGTATGCGATGCAATGAACAGCATTATAAAAAGGATTTTGGGAGCTAGGCCAGAAAGCTAATCTTCTAGTCCACTTTAATTGTATGGGGCATTTTTTGTTCCCAGACATGAATTCCCCTATCTCTCATTTTCTACCTGCATTTCATATTTAAGTGCTTATTAATTTCCAGTGATAAACCTTTCAATAAGCTAGTGTGTAACCTAAATTGTCCATTTCTAGATTGCACACCGAGTTGATAATAAATGAAGAATATTAGGAAATCAAAATGTACTTAGCTGCAAAACCAAAAAATCTTGTGATAGGTTTTATTGCATTATTATCCACTTGTACGAAATATTTGGTATGAGGAATGTGAATTTTGTAAGTAGACAGTGAAATTTGAAACAACAGAACTTGTTGACAAATTCCTGTTGCTGAAATCATTTTCTATTATTCTGGTCCTAAGGTTCTTGGCACAAACACAATCCCTCTCAAGTTAAAAAGAGCAATTTTAAATATAAGTGAAATAGCAGCTGAGTAATTTATCATAGCCTAGAAGATTTGCATTTCAGCATAGACCAAACAACAGTAAAGTCATCACCATCACACACTGCAAAGACAATGCAAACAACCCTGTTTAGAGACTTCCTTCCACCCACTACCATCTCATTACTGCGCTGGGCCCCCTTTCAGAGGAAGAAATAATGCAAGGGGGAGAGTGGACAATGAATATTGAGAAGGGAGCGATGAAGAGAGGGAGTCAATCTCTTCCCTGGACCCAGTTCAGCTCAATCTGGCACTGTTTAGCACAACACTATGCCACAAAGATTACTTGTTCCTTAAATAATTGTATGCTGTACACCACTTTACTGCTGTCAAAGACCATGTTGGTTTTATAGCGTTGGAAAAACATGTATTCTAGCAAGGAACAAAAAGGGGTTGATACTGAAATATGCTTGATTTAATTTCCTAATCTGTCTAAAAAACAAAGAGAGAGACACACACACAGACATTTTTAAGCATTAGCACTGTCCCACAGAAAGAAAGTAAAATCTGTATCAAGAAGGCACAGAGAAGTGAATCATTGCCTGAGTACAGCAAATTAAAAATTAAAGAACGGGAAGTGAGCGTGTGAACATATGGTGTGAATATGAGCTGCAGCTCCAACACCACAATAAAAATTCATTTTAACAAAGAGTCAGTTTAGTTTTATGAGCATAGGGTTTTCCTGCATTATCACTTGACTCTGGTACTGAAATGCTGATATATAAGAGATTATAAAAAACAACAAAGTGGCTAAGCACCACCACACTGCATCATTAAATAACTTCATTTTTAAGAGAAATCAATAATTATGATCTAAGTAATCTATTTAATAAATAATAGGAAAAAAGGCAGGCATGGTAAAAATTAAGTGCTTGAGTACAGACCCTCTCTAAGTCCAACACTCTAACCTCACAGTCTATTACTACCACTCCTGATGATGCTAAGCACCACTGTACAGTACCAGAGCCTGTAAAATACTGTATACTCACATGAAATGTCAAGCACCAATGGCAACTGAGTTTAATCTCTCTCTGACATGCAGAGAAAATCTTAGCTAGTAGCATTAATAAACAATGAGTCTCTCTCGCAGTTATCAGGAGGGGATTAAAAATCCATGATACTCAAACTTTTAAATACTGAATCATTAAAATATTTTCTTCATGAAATAAGTAGGCTGAATTTAGAGGGTGTATTGAAGAGGGGAGTGATCTGACCCTGTGTTGTCTTGTGCAAACGATGTGGTTTCCAGTCAAAGACCTCAAGAAAAGTGGAGAACAGTGTTCTGGGAGGCTCTTACTCCCCTTCTTCCTCTTAGAAATAGATGGTCAGTGGGAATACAAGCACAGAGGAGCACAGAAGCCTTATTTTTTCCCCTTCCTCCTCTCAGAGCACTACAGGAGAGCAGGAGGAGGGAAAAGAAGAGCTACTGGCTATAAATCAGCAGCAAGGGGAGAAAGAGGGAAATACATCTATGGACCTGCAGTCCACTGTGCCCTAATGGGTGAGAGTAAATGCCAGACTAATCCTGCATTAAACAGAGCTGGCAAATTACAAGGTGCCCGCTTCTGCCACAGGCTGCCAGCAGCCATGGGGATGCAAAACAACGGAGAACTACTCTTTAACACTTTAGAGCCTCGCTCAAAAAAAAAAAAAAAAAAAAAGCAAACAGGCAAACGAACGGTGCTCGGCATGGCAAAAAGCTCACCCTTGCAACCCGCGACCTCAACATCCTGCCTCTCCCACCCCGGGGAGGCCGAAATCCAACCCACATCCCCCAGCGCAAAAGTTGCCGAGAAAAAGTTGCTTCAGCCTCCCCTCGCCCCACGGAGGAGGCTCCGCAGGGAGGCTCCGGCAGAAGGGAGGCTGCAGCCAGCGGCGGGGCAAGCCCCGGGGAGCCTCTTGGGGGCCGGGGGAGCCCCTTGGAAGCCGGGAGAGCTCCGTGGAGGCCGAAGGAGCCCCGTGGAGGCCGGAGGAGGTCGGAGTTGCCCCTCGGAGGCCGGCAGGTGGCGCCGTGGCGCTCCGGAGCGCGGCGCCCGCACTTACTTGCAGTCGCGATCCTCCAGGTCGAAGTGGGGGTTGAAGTTGATCATGATCCTCTGGTAGGGCTCCGGGGCCTGGATCAGCCACTCGCACTTCTGGCTGGGGTGGTAGGACTGAGGATAGCCCGGAGAGGTGAGGTACCCGGGATTTAATATTTTGATGGTGTCGCCGCATTTGTCTGCAGTGGGAATGAAACAGATCGGCTTTTTGAGGTTGCCCCCGGCGAGCACCCTGCTCGGCAGACTTCTTCAAGCAAACTTTTACTTGCGTGCTTACAGGAGGGCTGCATTTTCTGAATGACAGGGGCCTGACACTCCTTGCCCACCCGTAAATCCACCAGCTGAACCCACTAGCAAGGAGCAGAGGATCCTCTGCTCCTAAACTTCTAAAAGCTCCCCTGAGGAAACAGTGACCCATACAGTGTTCAATCCTTGCCTCCTCACAGGAGTGCTAGTGCTGCCTCAGAAGGGTGTCAGAGCTTTAATTATTCCCCCCAACTATAATCTGCTTACATATGAAGTTTTAAGGGAAGCTGGGGGTGGGGAAGCTAAAAGGCTGCCATTTGACCCCCTGTCCGGCTCCGTGAGAAGCCTGGTCTGTGTCACTGACCACTGGGATTGTCTTGGTGGATCCCTGCTCACTTGCAGCAGACCCTCCCGTTGTTTTATCAGTCCATAAATCTAGGCAGTTCAAAACTATCTGTGCTCTTCAAACCCAGGCTAGCAGAGAACAAAGTGGTTTTAGTGAAGCAGAAATCATCCACTATTTATTCCTTCAAGGAAGTTTGTTCATGCTTGGAGACTGCATCAAAGTAATGGAGCAGAACAACATCCTTTCCTCTTCCCTCTGTTCCTTCCTCCCTCCCCCCAACAACAACAAAGGTTTATTTCTAATAACAAAATAGTTGCCAAAGTTTTCAGAATCACTGAGTGTAACTCTGAAATGTGGCATGCTGCAGCTTGGTCCTTTGGCCAGTGTTTTCAGGGTTGTATTTTAAGGCTTGTGTGAAAAATATAAAGAGGCAAGAAACCCAATCGATGTGGTTGCTTTCTTCACTGTCCAGTGCAGATTTGTGTTTTCACTTCTTTACTACTACGGTTTTCTACATACAAGTCTGAGGAAGAAAAATTTTCCCCACATACTAATTGTTTACTTTTGAGCAATAAATATGACAGTAAATTACAGACAGGAAGACTGTCTGCACTCATAAGTGAGCCTATACATCACTACATCCCCAAAACGGTACACAGGGACTGCAGCGCTATACCTAATACCCTCCCTGTGAAAGCAAAATGGCATTCTTTGCTCTCAGCATGAATTTATAAATGTAAGGGATTTTATTATAGGAAAACCAGGTCAAATGGAAATGAATGAAGAAGTTCGTGCATCAAAAATGCATAAAGCTACACACTTTATAGATATTATTTGCCGTAAACTAAGATGGAAGGAGATGATACGTACTCAGCTGTATGGTCCACAATCAGATATTGCTAAGCATGTTGCTGGGAATGGCTATCTTATTATTTATTTCTGCTTTGCCTTTGCAAAACAGACTGTTTTCCTGTGACCAGAACAAAAGGCGCTGCAGCTCAAAGCTCAAAAGCTGTCACTGGTGATCTTGCTAATCCGCTGTCTGGGGCTCTCAGGGAATCTTGCTTTTTCCTCCCTGTGTAAGCACACTCGGAAAGTGATCCTGTCTCATTAAGCCCACTCCAGCCCTGCAAACAACATGGCAGAGTCTGGCATCTGTTAAATGCCTGAAATAAAGCAGTGCTGCTTCTAGTCACTTGACAGAGTCACTTCAGAGGACACTGAGGTGGACTCGCTACCACCAGCGCTCCTTAATCTGTGACTTCTGGGAAAGTGACAGCGTAATAAGATAATGCGGGCTGCTAGACTCCCTGGCTCTGTGCAATCTCTCTCACACTTGATTAAGAAGAGCAGTTTCTAATGACTTTGGACCATTAGCTCTAAATAAGGTTAATGAATTAATTTAGCAGACACTAGTGCTGGACGTAGGTGAAGGTGGCATCAGTGGGTCTGGGAGGTTACGGAGGAGGCTGATGGCCTTGATGACACCAGCAGGACCACCACATTAACTGCTCATACTGGAGGCTTCTGCACAGCACCCTGCCCCACTCCCCTTCTAAAGGGAATAAATGAGCAACAGGAGTGCAGGATGCCCCTCTCCCGCCCCTCATAGGGTGCAGGGCTTGGGGCACTCCTGGGTGGTGTAGGACCGGGGGGGCTGCCTATGTCCCCCACCTGCCTGGGGTGAGCAAAGCACTCCCAGAGCATCCCTGTGCCCGGCTCGGTGCACGCATTTGATGCCTTCGCTCCTGTGCCACAGCGCTGGGGGAGGCAGCTCGTCCTGATTAAATTAAGCAGCATCCTCAAAACATATTGGGAAAGAGATTAACTTCCATCATAAAACACGCGATTTTAATATTTTCTCTTACATGACACTCCACTTGCGGTCTCTTATTAAAACAATATACCAGCCTAAGTGGAGGGTGCTCCCTTCTTTTAATTACTTTGATTGAAAACCCAGTTAGGCAAAAGTAAATATTTGATAATTAGTTAATAATAATTGCACGGGATCTGCCGGGAAAGGAAGACTCACACGAGCTGTTTAGTGTGCGAGAGCTAAACGTCAAGCAGTCCTACAATTAGACCGTCTTTAAAAATGCATCATGCAGTAAAAGATTGACGGTGCCCAGGCATTGTGCGGGCAAGGAGGAGCGCGGCGCTTTTAATTAGTTGTGTTTTCGAGGGCTGCCTGATAGTAAACTAAGATACATCAGTCATGTGTTACGGGATTTCTCTCTGAGAGGAGAGTCTTGAGCCTTCACAGAGAGCTTCTCTCTTGGCACCGTGCAAGTTGCACGTAAACTGCAGACTTCGCAAAGGGCTAGGCGAGAGGGCTCTCCACCTGAGGACTGCCCTCAGGTACAAATACAGCTAGTAGCAGGCACGGAACTCTGAAATACTATGCTTAGGAAAAAAAAAAAAAGAGGGGGGGGGGGGGGGGAGAAAGAGCCTTCCTTTCTAAATGCTCATTATCTCTCAGATATCGGAGGCGAGATTTATTTAATTGCCTATGGAGGGAACCACTATGAAGGTAATTGGCCGTCCTGAGCCTGCGAGAACGAGCATCCTGCTTGATAAAACGACCCCAGAGAATAGAAAATAAACTCGGCGGCCGCGGCCGGCCGGGGGGCACCGGGACTCGGACCTCGCCGGCTCAGTCCTCGGGCACAAAGTTCCCGGCTACCGGGCGAAGGTCGGGGCCGGCCCCGGGGCCGCCGGGCCCCATCGCCAGCCCTCAGTTCCCCAGGCTGAGCCCCGATGTACCCCCCCGTGGCACTTACCGCTTCGCAGAGCCCTGGCGAGGGTGAAGGTGAGGGCTGCGCAGTGCAGGAGAAGTCCCCAATCCATTTTCCCTTCCGCGAGCAGGGAGAGGATGAATGATAATAACGATAATAAAAAAAAGCCCTCCACGCACAACTCTTCCTAGGTCTTAAATCCTTCGGCCGGAGCGAGAAGCAGAAAGCACGGTCCGCAAAGGCAGTCCCCGGGGCAGAGGGAGGCTGGCTTCTCTTTCCGTGCCTCAAGTCGCCCGCATCCTGTCATTCAGCTCCGACTCCCTCTCCCTTTCCCCACACTTGTTCCTTCTCCAGGCGCCGCTGCCCCTGCCATTCCCAGCGAGACTACAAAGCCAAATGAAAGCGAGGGGATAAAAAAAAAAAAAAAAAAAAAAAAAAAAAAAGGAAAGAAAAACGAAAAACACACAAACAAGACAGACAAAAATCCCGGCGGCTGCCGCTGGCACCTCGAGGCGGGCTCCGGGGAGTGCTCTGCGGAGGGGAGAGAAGAAGAGGAGAGCGGTGGTGAGTGGGGACGGGCGCCGGAGTTTTGCAAAGTGCGGCCCCCCCGCTCCCCGCCGCGGCGCCGCCGCAGCTCCCCGGGGGTCGGCGGTGCCGGAGGTGCCCGGGGGCTGGGGCTGGGGCCGGCCCCGCACTCACCTGCCCCGGTGGGGAGAGAGCGGGCGGGCGCGGCGCTGCCGCGGGGAGTCCCGGCCAGGGAAGGG
>NC_048894.1:14936364-14973641 GCF_011077185.1 Oxyura jamaicensis | reverse complement strand
GGGGGGGGGGGGGGGGGGGGGGGGGGGGAGGAAGAGGAGCGGCCTCCCCGCCCCGGCAGGTAGCGCCGAGCTGGCGGGGGGTACCCACCTGCGCCCCGTTGGCTCCTGAATGTCCGTGCCGAGCCGTGCCGTGTCGAGCCATGCCCCCCCGCCCACATCCCTTCTCTGCACTCCCCTCCGTGGCGCCCCGTCCCTCAGCCCCTGCCTCCTTTCCCCCCCCCAGCTCCACGCGTGTCCCTCCCGAGACCCCGCTGTACCCCCGTGGGGCACCGCCATGCCCTGCCGTGCCGCGGGGTGCTGGAGGCGCTAGTGGGGCTGAGCTGTGGGGTTGCACTCCCTGGGGGGAGCCCATGTTCGTGGGCTTGCCCGGACCCACCTGTATCTCCGGGGGGGGGGGGCTTCCCGCACCCCCTGCTTCCCAATATCATTCCCATCCCCTTTGTTACCCAGCCTCTCCATCTCCCCCAGGAGCTGAGGAGTGGCCGGGGTCCCCCTGCTCCCCAGGGAGGCTACGTAGCACGAAATCTCCATCAGGGAGGGCTTGTCTTCTGAGCAATCCCTCCAAGCTGGCACCAGCGGACGGGCACCTGTGAGCTCCGAATCATGCTGCTTTGCCTGCTTGGTCTGGAGCTCACCGGCGATGGGGCCTGTCCCTCCTGTGCCCCATTGCCCTGCCTTACAGGCTGCCCCTGCACTCCGGGAGTTATTACCTAGCTGAACCTGACTGCTTCTTTTATGTGGAGGGCTTTGAGCTCCCACTGCGCAGAGGCAATCCAGTCACTGGGGTAGGGGTTAGACGAAGAGCTTGAAGGCTGAAAGCTGAAACACGGCGTTAAATGGTCCCCAAAGATGGGTCTGCACTAGGAAAATGACCTGTGGCCAGCGGTGGATGTCAACCACTCTCATCTCCCACAGCAGAGTTTGAAAGCAATTGTTACTGGTGCACAGCCGAGGAAAACTGTTAATGCTTTGTCAGGAAAAGGGCCTGTTAGAGGACCTGCTCTGCAAGGAGGCTTTCTGAAGGATGCAGAGGGAAAAAAGCTGGGCTTATGCTGGGGCAGGGTCACTCTCTCCCCCCCCCCCCCCCGCCTCCCCCCCACCCGTGCAGCCACAGCAGTAAATCTCTGTCTGCTCTGAAGATGTAACCATGTTTGAAATAATTTTCAAACATAGCTGTAAGTCTGCAGCCACACAGATTAACTACAAATGTGTTACATCTGTGTTCAGAAATCGTACACAGATTCAGCTTCCTCCATCCCTTTGTCTCCAGCCCCGAGTCTAAGCCTTCCACTCTCACTCTCCCTCACTGCCCTTTTGAAGCCCCGACTTTAAGGTCAGCTGAAGTCTGGAGATTAAGTCTGTAGGAAATCTGTCTGCTGCTTTCATACTGCACACTCTCTCATCACTACTTTCTGAATTTTTGCCAGCCACTCCCGCTCTCCTCTGTGATTGCAATTCTGCAATATCATGCACTAAAGCACAGTTTGATCCTGTTACATTCTCTGCACACTTCATCCTCTCCTTCCTCAACCTCTGACCTTGCTCGTGGCCATGCCCACATCCATGCCCATGTCTGTGCCCATGTCCATGTGTCCATGCCTCCAGACAGGCCGTGGTCCTTGCCTGGAAACCAGGCAGGCTGGAGATAGTCAGACTGACTTACTTCAGGCTCATTTCCCTGTCTTTAGGCAGTCTCTGGATTGTCATATACAATACCTATGCACTTCTGTGATTGATTGGGATGTATACATTCTGGGTAGCACATTAAGCCCTCTCTCTGTTTTACTCTAAGTGAAGTAGCCAGAACAAGGGAGAAGGTGAGAAGTAACAGTGCTCTCTGATTATTAAAACTCTCATGCTGCTGGACAGTCTTTGAGATAAATTGGTCCTGTCCAATGTGTGCACATCATAGTCTGCATTTACTGAGTGACAATATACACTCTAAAGTACATCTATTTTTAAATTCTGAAGTTACACGCTGATGATAGCTAATTGGTGTATACACAAGTGTATACATACATGTTATCTTAAAAAACCCGGTCTCAGAAGCCGCTATTAATTTTGAAAGTGAAAAGTAGCAGGCAGATACCCAGAGATTGTGTATATTGTGAATTACAGATGGCTCTCTTGCCATCGTTAGCATTGTCCTGTCGGGTGGTGTCTATGAATCTGAAGAGAGGGAATGCCAATTCCCTGTTGTAAAGATGCTCCAAACAAACAAACAAAGCAACAAACCAATCAACACTGGCATTTTTTCCACTTGTTTCCATATCAGATTAAAAAGTCACTTTCTGCAGGTGACTTTCTGCACAGTGTGCTACTAGCTAGTGTGCATTTTAAAGATATTCCATTCTCTGAAAGAAAAATTAAATACTTAAATGCTGACAGAACATGTACATTAGTGAGGATGATACAACGTGATAAAGTGTAAGACTAATGATGAAGGTTGCTTTTATCACCTCAGCCTCCCTTGTAACTGCTAATCCATATACCAAGGCTTACTTCAGTGTGCTCAGGTCTCAAGTATCAGCACTTCCTTCTCTTGCACATAGAGAAGTGTACAAGGCCACAAAGACAACTGGACAGGAATGGCCTCTGTTGTGTCTGAAGTGGCCCATGAAGGAGGATTTCTCCTTTTCCTGTGGACATTTTGGGTTTCCCACCAGGATTTTTTTTTTCTCTTGAATTCTCAAAGTCTAGGAAATATAGCAGAGTCTGGTACATTAATGTCCTTTCTTATCATGATGTGAATGGTATTGGTCTAGTTTTTCTACCCATCTTTTTCCCTCTGGTTCACAAACACAGGCACATGTATCTTCCATGTATGAGTTGCCCTGAAATGATGAGTGAAGACATTCTATCCTTAGTTTACTTATATTTATCTGAAAATGTTTAATCTTTAATCATCTTGAATATAAACTGGCATCAACTGAAACATTAAGAAGTTTCTTTTTATAATCCACTTCTCACATTTTAGTTACGGTATTTTAGGTCTTGATCCTGCAACTGCTTACATATTTGTTCAGCTCTCCATTTTCACATCAGTAATGGGATTTTATGGTGAGGATGAGTTAGTGTTACAAAGACTGAATCTGAATCCAGTGTATGTGAAAGCTAATGGAGTGGCAGGCTCTAGGGTTTGGGTTCAGGCCCATCTTTGCTTCATAATTTGACTTTGTGCTTACAATGTTTTTTTTTGAAGATTGTCTGCACTTCTGTTACAAACCTGTTTCTCAGGAAGTTTATAATTCAGCCATAAAAAATATTTGCCTTGAGGTAAATCATGTAATATAAAATTTAAAATTCCAAAGGAAAAAACAGTTTTCCCATTTTAACAATAGCAGAACAGAGCAACTTTGATGTTTACTCCTTTATGTGCTCATATAGCACAGTAATGCATTTAAAAAATAAGTCTGGCAGATGATTAATCTATGGCCAAAGACACCTTTATTTAGTATTATTTTGAAAAAGAAACACAACAAATTAAACCCATCCATATTATTAAGTGCCTGAAAATTGAGACTTCCTACAAATATTTAGGGGAGAACTAGAAATGCATTTGCTTTATGACTAGTACCTACTAATGTCTTCATATATGTAGTCTGGTACTCATTTATAATTGCCTTTCTAATGTTTTCCTTTTCTTTCACTTATCTTCCCCAAGAATCTCTCCCAAATTAGACTTCTGTTTCATCTCCTCTCCTGTTGCTTTGGCTATGTGAATCACTACTTGGGTTCCTATAGCTTGCTGTACTGAACTGAAGGTATTTACCCTTATCTTTAAGATCTGACATACATTTTCTCTTGTCTATATCTCTCTGCTCTCAACTGTTTTATCTCCTACATCTTTTATCCTCCTACTCAGTCTCTCACACCCAACTCTTTTTCACCTTGTCCTGTCACGTTACACCTCTTTTCCACACACAACCGCATGCATCTAAATGATCCCTTCTCTTTCACCACTCATCTTACCCTCTTCCACACTACCAGCGCAAATACTTTTTTTTTTTTTTCATATATAATCCAAACTATCTGATTTATACATTATTTAAACTTACACATGGCCATATATTGCAAGATATACTTAGAACCTTAGATTCATTTGCATTTGTATTACCTCCCCATTGACTACATCGTTAGGGTTAGAGTGACTTTCCAAATATCTTACCAAACTCCTTGGAATCACTACTGTGCCATCTCACAAATGCCTTATCAAAACATGTTCATCATCCTGTCTAAACACATTCCACTCCAACAAATTAACACAACCCAATTTTTTTTAGCTGATTATCTGATTATCAAAAGTCAAATATTTTCATCTGTGTCAAAAACAAGTCATCAGACATATCACTCTATTCCCATTTCCTTTTTGACAAGCTTGTCAGGTCTCTTCTAGGCTTAATTCCTTTTCTGCCTGCAGTACTATGGCTGCCAGATCTGAGCATGGTCAACACCATGTTGTTCCAGTTGCCCCACTCTTTTTCTGTTCTTCAGTAATACTTGCATGTTCTCAGTGTTACTTGCTTTTTCTCTGAAATAGGAAGTAGGGGATATACACAGCATGAAAGTATATTTATGGTAGTGTGCTTTCTAATAATGCCTGTTGAAATCAAGGGGTTCTGAAATAGCTCTGTGATGAAGGAAATAATACCTACCAAATCTACTGATATGGACTAAGAATCTGATTATATTTCCACTGAAGGCAATGACAAAATCCCACTGACTTCAAAGAAGAAAAGAAGGCCCTGAACAATGATAATGGACCCTTAGATTATAAACTTGTTTTATCAACTTCAGTTTCTTCCATTTGGTTGCACAATGGGTATATTAATGTCTGTGTTTACACTAAGATAACCACCGCAAAAAGCCAAAATAAAAGTTCCTTTCAAAATAAGGCTTTGCTAGACGGAAGGGCTATAATCATTAAGAAGAAGGTGAAAATAGTGTTAGATGTATCTTTGTATTTCTTGTCTTGCTTTGTGTTTGGCTGGAAAATTAGTGTCCTGCTCATGTAATCTATTCATCTGTACAAGTCCATATAATTATATCATATTATTGGAAATTATATGCACTACTTTGTATGTTACATCTGATAGAATAATACTAGGAAAGGTGCAATGTTATTAGGGAAATGGAAGCTGTCACAGCGGTGCTGCATGGTTGTCATGCACCCCCTTTAGCTACAATGCAGCAATCACTGTAAACAAGCAATCGCACTGCATTCATTACAGATCAGATTCCCTTTCTCATTCATCTCTCATCTTTCTCAAGAGATGTTCCCTATCACAATTTTCTTTGTCACTTATTACAGCTGATGTTAAATGGCTTTTCAGCTAAATGCTTGTTTGGATTATTTATTAACTAGAGAACATTTACATTGGCATACTTTGATGTTATACATGGAATGGAGGACCCATTTGTAGACTATAGTGGATTAACTAGAAATTCAGGGAATTGTATTCAAAGGGCTTAAATTTCAGGCAGTGGATTGCCTCTAATTGGTTAGCTTCGTTTGAGGAAAAGGAAGCAATGGGTAACACATAGATCTTTGCTCAGGAGTTTACATATAGTGGTAGGAGTATTATTCAAATAAATTAAATACAATAAGTTTATATATCTACTGTTGTTGGTCTTGTACCTTAAGAATATGGACTGAAATCTGGAAGGAGCTTTAGGGATCTACATTGGTTAATTGTGTTTCAGTCCAGGGGTTGAAACTGAAAAGCAAGAAACAAAACCGATCTGATCAAATGAGTTCATAATCAGAATGTTAGTTTCTTTCAGTATTTTTTTCTTATTGTTATGTCTGTAGAAAAATTGCTCTGAAATGATGTGTCTCATAAAATTGCTTTGAAAAAATAAAACACAACAAAGTAACATTTTGTTTTGTTACTTTACCAAGAATATCCAGTTAAAGCAGAGAGATATTTTGGCTATGGAATAAGGGTGGGTAGGCAATCTTTTTATATTGAAACTGTGGGGGGCAGAAGATGGATGTAAGAGAAACCTAATAGAATGACAGAATATCGGACTGTCAGACTCCCCAGACAGAAAAAGAATAAAAAATAAAGAAAATGAAAGAGAGTCTGAAGAAGGACTGACTGAGTAGGAAGTTATGTTTTAAAAGGCATCACCTATTGTGTCTGTTCTCCCTCCTGACTATTCTACCTGAGTTTCATCAGTATTGGGACCATTCACTTGCCAATAAAGTTAACTGAAGAACTCCTGTTTTGACGTAAACAATTTTTTTTTTCCTAATTTATGAAAAAAATGGGTTTCCAAAGAAGCTTCCACAATAAACAAAGCAATTTTTAACATTTATCACAATATTCTCAATCTTATTGCACGAAATAAGAACCATTGTATCAGATTTCTTGTAATCTCCCAGGTATGTCTTTTCATTTCTTAGAGACCTTTCTGGAATCTATTTTTTCCTAAGAGGTTTTATATAATTCAGCCGGGTTCTCATGAGGAGAATCACAGTTGTCCATGTTGTCATAGCAGCTAAAACTTTCTTTTTCATGAAACTGTCACCAGGCCCTTGGCTTCTTGTAACCAAATAACCAGAAACATTATTAGTTTAATGAAGAAGCTCTCCAACAGGCTGTTTCCAAATCTGTAAGTTATCTGTCCAACAAGTATGTCACTGCTGTGTGCAGTATTTTATTCACAAAGGCCATCTGGACATCCTTGACAAAGGATTCATATCATTTGCCAGAGAACATCTTGTTTGCTGTGAAAAAAAAAAAAATTAAATTCAATGTTTTTCTAAATCTATCTGGAGACATTGCTTTTTTGTTCTCAACTGCTCCGTTGGCTTTACTGTGTTGAAGCTTTTTTGTCACGCTTTCAGAATTTATATGTATGAATTTGTTTCCTTTTTCATCTCTGTAGTTATAATCTTATGCACACCTTTGCTCTTTAAGATTATTTCAGACTGATTAGCAACAATAATTGATGTATTCTAGTGAGATTCATGTTTGCATGGAAACTCCATGACACGTATGTGTTATGTTGTTTCTGAGACTTCCTTCATGGCTTGTTCACCATAAAATATCATAAAACCTTCAATGATTTTCTCCTGCTTTGGGTTAAATTCTTCCATCATGAAGACCTTAATGAATAATAAACAGACAAAAAATAGGTATCACATACTGACTGGAAAAAGGTCAAAGTCCACTTTAATGTCTTAGCAACTCCATGTACTGAATCCAAAGGGTGCTCGGTTTTTATTGACTAGAATGAAGATGATTTCATCTAGGCAAAAATACCATGCTGTGACCAATGGCCAAGAGCCCCATTTCAGATTAATCCTGCAAGATACCAAGCAATGTTATAAAACACTGAGTTACCTCAGCTACCACACCACATGGAATGGGAGCTGATACTTTTTCAGCTCCTTAGTAAAATGCTGAGCATCTTGCTTTAGAGTGCTGTATGCTTCATGCAGAAAGTTCACATGCTAATATAAATTCAAATGTTCTTGACCCAATTACCCATAATTAGAAAAGGACTTCCAGACCTTTGTGATACAGTATCTGGATGAAACATTAGAAAATTAATGAAATTGATTTTTGACATGCGCAGTATCATTTGCTGAAAATAATTAAAATATCATTTTTGAGAATGATGGGAGCTCGCTGAATTTGTTGGAAATGCTCTTTTACATTTATTGCCTTGAATTTTGTCCTACAAGATAATTTTGTGGCATGCATAGATGATTCTGGTGTAATCAATATTAATATAATACACTGCATTTGTCAATACATTCAGAATCTCTATGTCTACATTCAAGTAAAGTATAGATGCTCTGTTTTGGGGAGTTTAAGGTGAATTGAAATTAAAAACAAAAGTGTATAAATGGTTCTTAATTATGTAAATGAGGTACTTGGAGAAAGAAAATGAAGTTCTTGATGAGACTGTGTTGACGAATTATTTGTGCTTTTAAATGTCATTTTTTTAATGACTAAAGAAGACCAGGGATGAGCTGGTGCTCATCCTTCCAAAGGAACACACTTTATCAGATGAAACATGAGCATTTTACACACTGATTGCTTTCAAAAATAAAAAAATTAGTTCAAAAGCTTAGCATTTATAGCCATAGTGGCAAGACTGCACATAGATGCTAAAACCCAGCAGAGGGCTGGTAACAGGTATGTAAAGGAGGCTAGGGATATTCATGTGTAACGCTTCCCTCGGCAAAGAGAGTTACTGGAGAGGTTAAGCTCACTATTACCGTCTGCTGCTGCATGCTGGCAGCACACTGCGGTGTTGCCAAGTGAAGCACGCTCAGGTCCTTTAGCAAAGACATTAACCTATTGACCTACTGCCCCAGAAGGAGAATGCTGCCAGCTATAATCAGCTCACATTGAAGAGTAAGGTATTACAAATGTTGGAAAGAAACAATTCTTTAGCACTGAATCTGAAGATTGAGGAATTCTGAGAAATTGTCATTAAAATAAGTCAGTTTTCCTTGGGAACTCTGCTTGCTTATGCCTTATAGAAAACTTTTTAGTGAAATTCAACTTATTATATATTAAGCAAGATTAGGATAATTTCAGTCAGCTGTCAACTTATTTTTGAGTTTAAAGACAAGTTTATTTTTCTAAAGGTTGAGAACAGGGAAGTAATGTCACTCTGTAACTTACTTTTATTCAAATCCCTACTTATATCAGCTTAAAATAATGTCATATTTCAGGGAATTAGGCAGAACCTGGATATACTGTTAAACTAACCAGGGTGCAGCATGGACCTAAGTGCTACTGTTTACTGCCAGCATGATTTTGGTATGTTTTTGGTCAGGGTGAGCTAGTGATTGCAGGCAATGCCTGAGTGAGGGTCGGGAGCAGGCATGGGCCAGGGAATATTCCCAACTGGGCATCTGAGCAAAGCCATACCACAGCCAGACTGGGTTGGTGGACATCAGGTCACAGCACAATCCCTGACCCACCTCATCAATTAATATAGATATAGGTTTAGTAGCTGCACAGACACCTACCACATCTTTACAAAAACTGGTGTTGTACAGCTAATGGAAAACTATCAAAATAAGAGTTTACTGAAATGAAAGGCTGCTTTTTTGGGAACATGTTTTTGGTGTGGAGAGGAAGCAATCAAAGCGAAGGGTGACCCTCTGTGCTACAACCTGTGGCTCAGCTTCCTATTGTGGAACCTGGTCCCCATGTTGATTCCCAGGGGCAAGGCTTTGGAGCAGATCCAGGCAGGGCTTTTTGGAATGCAAATGATTCTTTATTCCCCTACCATTCAAATTACTGTTATTGAGCTACTAGGTGATGGCCCAGATTTCTCAGTGCTGCCAGGCCAGGGTGCACAGGGTTTCCAACTGCTCTGGTTAGCAGAAGGTTTAGGAAGCCTTTGAAATGGTTTAAGGAAGCATCCAGGAGTGAGCTGCTCTTCGTCAATGGGGAAATGCTGAAAGCAGTGGGACAAGACCCTTCTCATGCCATGTTTTCTACCTTTTGTCATACCTCTTGCCTTCCTCTTCTTGGTCTGGAGCCTGTTCAATGTGGTGCCAATGGCGTGCCCATATGGTGGGTCTTCCCACTGCATTGTGCAAGGCATAGCTAGATCCTTTCAGTCCCACCTTGGGCCACCCGTGAATAGGATAAACACTGGTGTGGGGATAAATACCAGGAAACTGGGCAAGATCAAAGCAGGGAATTGTTTTGAAGTATTGCCTTTTGGATACTGTCAGGATATTTGTGGAGTATTTTCAAAGCTGTTTGTTGATTTGGACTATGCCTAGTGCAAGAGTGGACGGGGGTGGCTTGTTGCAGCAGCTATTTCGTTTTGATGGTGAAATGTAAGTCAAAATCCAACTCTGGCAGTTTAGCTCACTGTATTTGGAATAAGAGAGAGTTCATAAAGCTATTTTGCAACTGAGGTGTGGGCAGCCATTTTTAGGGTAGCCTCATGTCTTCTGATCTGTGAGGAAGGGGAATGTCAGGAGGATGGTGTGTGTGGATGCAACCACTGGCAGTTGCCAAGAAGTCATTCTTAACTGGGAGATTTGCACAGCTTACTATGTTAGATGACATTGTTTTTCTTAGGTCTTGTGGGCAGTGACCTGATCTGTACTCTAGTTGGTTGTCATTCCTGGCTGCACATTGCTTCCTGAGATTGCAAAGGGAGAATGTCACTATGAGGGCTGACAACCTCTCCCCCTTTTTGGTACCTTCTCCTTTTCTGTGTAGGCTGTCTGGTGTAAAAAGGTGTGTGACCATGTCCTCCAGCTTCCTTCCAGTGAAATCAACTGTCAAAGAACTGACATTAATCTCTGAAAGAGGAGTGGGAGAGGCTTCTGAATGATGCAGTGAGGCTAGGAGAATACTATAAGATATCCTCTCACCTAGGGTTTCTCTTGGGTCCTGATCCACAGCAGTGAAGGGCAAGAAAGGAGATTGTAAGCATATCGGCTGCACCACAGCCTCAGACCATGGGCACTGAAGGACATGGTGGCGACCAAGTGTCTAAAATAATTCATGCATCCTAGCATGGATCTGATGCATACATCAAATATCACTGGACCAGTTTTAACTTTTTTCCTTGTTCTTTTGAACTAGTGTGGTGTAACTAGCGTGGCCTGTGGATGGTGCAATATTCTGATGTTTCTTTTGGGACATTTGTCTGGACCTCCCCTCCTAAGCTTTCTTTTTGAACACTGAAAGCATGGCTGTTCTCTCTGTGAGGCTCAGGCCATCTTCACAGTGCCCCTCAGGCATTTGTTGACAAGATGTTAATAACACTTGTCATCAGGACTGGGTCTATAGGCCAGGCTGCTAATGTGGAAACTGTTCTGAAGTCTCAAGAGTGGGATTTTAGTAAGAGTGATGTGGAGAGTATACACATGCCTTGGAGTGTTCTGTGAGTATTTTGGGTTGTGTGTGATGGTATGAGGTCTTCTGGGATAACAGTGGAAGACGGTGACAGATGGAGATAGCTGAACATGGTATGGCCTCATCCATGCTGCTCGTTGGTGAGAACTAACCCAGCATGAACCCAGACTTGAAGAGATGGACGGGGAGAGTCCAAAGGAGAATGCAGTATGGATGTCAAGGGTTGAATCTCCAAGCCTACACCCTCACTCTCTTTAATTTAATAGGGTCTGGATATGCACTTAGTCTTCAGTGCAGCTTCTGCCTTTCCTTGGTAGTAACCATGGTTCTATTGCTTTCATAACAGTATTATTGCTATCAGGCTGAAAAGACACTTTTAAACAATTTCATTTAAAAAGTCTTTTTTTCTTCCCTATGATTCACCTCAGTTTTCTGACACAAGAGTGTGTTTGTATTTCAAAGGTGGCTTAGATTGAGTCACATCCTTGTGAACTGTGGTCACTGTCACTGCTTACACCATGTTCTGATTGCTGTTTTGCAAAGACATTAATGAGTTTCCCAGATCAAAGCCGGCTTTTTCTCAGCATAGTTTAACATATATAAACAAAATCTGTTGCAGTAACTGTGAAATCATTTGCATTCGTAATTATAGTGTTTTTTCTCATAAATTGCAATCATATCCAAGAAAACATATAAAAATAGAAATACATTACTTATGCTTTATTGTTCAAAATGGGTTTCTGTTTTATCAAGCTGCAATGATATAAAAAAAATACACTTACTCAAAACAAGAAACCTGGAACATCATTCTGTGGCAAGGTGGTGACAGATCAAAATCAAGTATAGCATAGTTATCTCTTAAAAAGGAGCTGGAACCTTTGAAATTGCTATCACCGTAGCATTAAAAGCCCCCTACTAAAAACAACACCATACAATGTAGACACGAGATGACATTATTCTAGCTGAGGGCCTCAAATGAACCAAAACATTTGAATTTTTTATAAGGTTTTACATTTTTGATGAAAATATCTTAGTAAGGAACTGTTAGTAGATTCAAAAATATGTCTGTCAGATAAATATTCAGGTCTGTTCTGTTCTGAAAGCTCTTGGAAGTCACGATGGATGTGCCATTGATCAAAAGTCTCAGCCGATTTAAAATGCTCAGTAAAATCCAATTAAGAAAAGTAGAGACCTAGGAATTGAAATGTCTCCTTTTCCATCCAAGCACCTGCATATCTTTAGAATTTAAATTATTATTGGTATACATAGACTGCATAGGATTTTTTTTTTCTTTTTTTTTTTCTTTTTTTTTTTTTTTCCTGTCCAAGATTTATGAATTACATCTAAACTCCATTTACTCCAAATATTTGAGATGCAAGAATCATTCAGATAACAAGGTCTGAACTGGTCAGCTGCAGCAACTGAGGAAGGAATTTGATTCTGCCGCTGTTACTCTCAGAAAGAGATAACTGAATCCGCAGTGTCTTACAGTGTTTTGTCAGTTTCACAGCTGATGGAGAATACAGATACAGAAAAAAAAAAATGTCTAAAATAAAAGATTTTTCAGTTTTCTGCATTAAATATATAACAGTATAACTCCTGGCTGCAGTATTCTACTTAAACTTTCCCCTGTAATGAATGATTTGGCTGCAATGAGAAATGACAGGCTTTTTCCATCTAAGGACTACACATAAAGTCCTTCTGGAATTTGAAAGGGGTATTTTAATGTCCTAAGAATTCCTTCCTGCAGGTCCTGGTTTTAGCTTGAACTAGAAAAGGAAGTGCTGAAATGTCATAAATAAGACTACTCTCTTAAGCTTTCCAAACCACGTTTGCTAATCCAAGAGGCTGGTCAGAAAAATATTGAGTCCTGGGAGTGCTCATCTGAGCCATGCATTTTGAGGAGCAATGTGTCATGCATAGGAACTTTCAAAGAAGAATCAAAAATTCGTGGCTGTTTAGATTGATTCTTGGTGTCTGTTCGGTGTAATTTCATGAAGATCCTATAAATCTAGTGCAATATTAATGGCAATGTTAAAAAGCTCATGAATACAGATGCAGTTACTGCGAGATTCCCAAACCAGTCCTTTGTGATAAGCATGGTGATAATCCAAAGCTAGGGAAAAGTGAAGGGTCATTTACTGTGCCAAGCTTAACACATTTGGACTCTGCTGGAGTAGTAAGGGATGCCAATTTTGAAGCTGAGAGCTGTTTGTTTTAAAAGCATTGCTACTGTCTCCTATTTGTTTAATTCTAGATCTCTAACATTATATTGTCAGAAATTGCTTTGAGAGTTCACTTGGCAAAAAGCGTTTGCTCAAGAAGATGGGACCCAGGTCATTTAACACTAATTCACTGTCAAAGCCAGATTCAAACAGGGAGGGAACCATCCCTTTGCTGGGGAAGGAGACAGGATTTTTGCCAGAGAAGCTATCTAGTATGTGCTCCATGGCTCCCATTGTCAAGCAGGAAAGCAGCTGGTTTCAACACGCACTATTGTTTCCAGTTGGTCCTCATCTGTAGCCCCATATAGAGCACATCACAATAATTAAGTCTAGAATTTACAAAGGCATGGTTTGGAGGTGGCACTATCAGAAGCCAAGAAGACATGTGATAGATGTCTAACGAAAGCAGATATGAAATGTTGTCTTGGGCCCTCAAAGCCACCTGTGATTTCAAATAGCAATAGGAATCCAAGCTCACTCCAGGTCAAACCACCTCCACCCTGCCAAATGGGAAATGGAAAAATAAGATTGCCCCTATTTTCCCTTAGCACAATAACACCTTCTCCATCTTGTCCAAATTAAGCTTCTGTCGGCTTGCCCTTATCTAAGTATTAATCTCTGCCAGGCACAGGCAAAGCAAAGATGCTGCACCATCTGGGTTTGATGAAAATGAGGCATAGAGCTGTGTGTCATCTGCATCTTGGTAGTACAACAGCCCAAATTGTGTTATTATCTCTCTCAGCATCACAGAGAGGAGGGGTGCTAAAATATAGCCTGGCAGAACCTGTATGAAAGTGTTCTTTGGGCAGATGAGCAATTGATCAAAATCACTTTCTTTCATCTCCTGGGGCCCAAACCTGTTTTAGATGAAGCCTAAAACAGTTTTGCACTTGAGTTCAGTGGGAACTAGAGATGACATTTGGAGAGGAAAGAACAAAATCACTCAAGTGAGTGATAGCATAAAAGCTATGCTGTTTATCACAACTAAGGACCGTGGGTATCAAAGGCTGCCAACTGATTTAAGAAATTAAAACAGACGTCCAAGATTTTTGCCCATTGCTAGAAACAAAACAACAGTCGGTGAACCTAGAATAGTCTCTGTGCTATTCTCCTTACTCAAATTAAAAAAATAAATGGACAAAGGACTTCATCTTCCTCCTTGAAGACCATTAGAAAGGAGATTGTGGAGTAATGTGGTAACAACAGAATAGCAAATACTGAGATGTTATTTTATTATTATTATTATTATTATTATTTAATGAAGATCAATGGCTATATAGTTTTGGGAATATGCTCTCTTTAGTTCTCATGAGGAATCAGAAATACCTGTTCTGATACATTTGTGCTCAATTTGGTTCCAAAATCCGTGCTGCAAAATTAAGTCCTTCCTCAAAATTCAAAACTGTTGTTAATTAAAATGTACAACATACTACCAGAGAAGAGGTCACATACATCTCCTCCAGGCTAAGCTGTGTGACTATAGGCGAAGATACTGCTTGGCTTGTAGAGCACTGAGGGTGATGAGTTCATGTGTGCATCTTCTATCCCCCAGGTATTTATTGCAATGAAGTAGGTTAGCTTGGCTTCTCCTGTGGGACCACTTTTGCTCTTCCAAAGAGAGATCCAGCTTCCACTATCCCTTGGGTTCTGCACAGCTTAAGAGGCTTATGTATTTCACCTGGAGTCACACAAAGGTGTGTTAAGGATAAGTAAAGATATAAATATAGGGTAAGGGTGAAGGGAAGAAATAGTTGCTTTTAAATACAGTTCCCCTAGTTCTTAATTTTTTGTTAACCACAGCATGGAAATGTGCTAATGTCCTGTTGGAGTGGACACACATGCACAGATTGTGCTTTCTGTCAACCTGCACACGTCCTTTGGATGGGATAAAAGATTCTGTTCTAAGAAATCTGGACTACAGGCTGACATGAGTTGAAAGGAAATCTTCATACATTTAATCCTAGCAATTTTCTGGAAGTTTGTGAGGAAAAATATGACTCAGATTAAAAACTTAAGCTTTTATACTAGTTAAGAAAACCTAGTACCTTAAAGTGATTAACATTAATAAGTAGCGATTTTGAAGTGTCAAAAGTGGCCAAGCCATGGTGAAGCTGTATTTTAGGAATTTTAAGATAATAATTAGTGTATTAAGCTATGAGAAATTGGTCTGTACCAGCAGGAAGCAGCAGGTTTGATAACTAATGCAGAAGGTGAAGCAGAGAAGTGAAAATCCTCTACAAAAATTGTGATTGAATGTAGTAATGAGGTGGGGATATATATGAAAAGTAAGAGCTGAAGCACCTATGTTAGAAATGGCTATCTCAAAAAACAAGTAGTTTTCTGATGATCCCTGAGGGATGAAGTATTAAAAGAATAAAAGGGAAAAGGACACTTTAACTCATGTTAATATCTCTTTTTAATTTAAACACAGTTTTATGATAGGCACTACTTCCTTGGAGTAGTAATGGTATTTAAAAAAGAGTATGCACATTAACTTTTATGGTGTCATCATGACCTGTAAGTATTCGGATGTGGTGCATGAAGACAATGTCATAGTTTTCTAATTGTAGAATTCCAAATCATTTAATAGTTTATGGACAGTAAAAAACATTATGGCTTTTATAGGAGGGAGCAGCAAGTTCTTATTGTTATCTTCACTACATTGTCTTTCTTGGATTTGATATAAATATTTTCAAATGTTTTTTATTATTAGATCTGGTAAGTACTCAGGGTCATAAGGAATAACACTGAGAAATGAAATTTCTTCTTCACAAAATCTTCCATTTGTATGCTGGTGCAAGGTTTATAATGTGAATGTGTTTCTTATGATTTTAGGTTAAGCTGTGCAGGCTGTATTCAATATACTTACATTAAGATTCTGATGACACAAAAGTTCAGAGTTCATTTTGCCTAAAGCATTCTTTCTCTATTGAGATTTCAGTGAAAAACAGTGAAATGTGACCAGAATAATCAAGTAATGACAAATATTCTAAGTTATCAGAAGGATAAAAAGGATTAAAGTGGCACTTTGAAATAGAGCTCTGAACATGCAAAATATTGGAGAAAACATTTTCTGAGAGAAAGGAGTTTATATGCTATCTATAGATTAACAACGTTCTGTTAAAAGAGGTGATTGAAAGGTGAGATCTGTCCTCTCAGCAAAGTAAATCAACAGAGAAAAACAAGAAGTCAAGAGGTCTTTCATAATTTGAAAAACTATGTATGAGCCATGCATACTTACAGTTTGTATAAATTAAAGATGTAGTTTTATAACATTGATGGAGCAATGCATCATACAAATTAGAAGCATTTCCTAGCCAAAAAACATTTTAAAGAAGATAACAGATCTCCAACCATTTTCCTCTCTGTGGAATAAAATAGATTAAATCTGACTGGAATCTACAAATGGAGAACAAAAACATTTAATCTGGGGGTGAAATCAATTGCCCGAAATTGTCATGCTTTATAGATTCTTTTTTACATTTCTTATACCAGTAGATGTATAAAACTTTTTTTTTTTTTTTTTTTTTTTTTTTGAACATCTAGTAGTGTGAACAGTATGTGGTTGTTTGCAAAAGGGCTTAGACATCTCACTAAAGGGATTAAATTGCATGTGTTCCCTATGTACAGGGGTCTAAGACCACATTTTAGAGTCAGCCAGGTGCAGGGGGCTCTAAGGAATATCTGGAATCAATTGTCCATTCAATTGCATGGTCAGCATATATATAGACATAATTACTTCTATTCACGACTTCTACCTGCATAATTTTCACTGTTTTAAATTGACCAGAGCAGATAAATAGGACAAATTGTTTGGGATGAACAGATCTGCCATTCTGCCATAGCTCCCCTGAAGCAACCTGTTTTGCAGGTGGGTATGCTGAAAGCACACCTTGCACACTGGCAACACTGACTGCCGCACAACATGACTTTCACAACAAATGTGGTTGGGAGGTTCCTAGAAACAGCTGAATAGAAAAGCCTGTTGAATATTGCCCAGAAATTAAAGACCTGAAGTTTGTGCATGTGGAGAAAAACATCGTCCTGATACTTTAAGCATTCCCAAATCTAGAGGTCAAGTTTGGACTGAGAAGCATACTCTGAGCTTGGTGGTTACCATGTCTTACTCATGTCTTACTCATGAAAAGGAGGTAAAGAAAGAGATCACTAAAGCGATCAATGTTCCTGTTTTTAATGTGCTTCAAGCATAATGAAAAGTTAGTTCTTTATTCCAGTGTCTATATATATATATATATATATATATATTCCAGTGTCTATATATATATATATAGTATCATAAATAATGTTAATGAATAAATTGCAGTTTAGCAATAACTAGGAAAAAATAATTTATTTCTATGGGTTTTCATTAACTTTTAAACTTTTTAACTTTTCATTAACTTTTAAAAAATGAATTCCTTTAACTGCTTTTATTCACCTGAAAGGGTCACCTTCTACATACATAAAGGATATAATGGAAGAAACATTAACAACACAGTCAGAAAAAGGCCCAAACCCCTGTGAACTTCATTTAGTCCTAGTGTACCTCTTCTGTAGCAATGTTACTGGCTATCAAGCAGTTTTAAGTTAAATTTTGGAGAATATATAATGACAGTAAATTTAAAAATCAAATCAAACACACACATAAAAAAGGTCATAGTGATAATCACATTATTAAATAATAATAATTAAAAAAGTATCAAGTCACCTGCAAATTTACTGTTTTTTTTTTTTTTTTTTTTTTTTTGCATTTTGAATTTTAATGATCAAATACATGCAGTGAATTGTTCACAGATGTGCTATGTAGCAAATATTACTTGACAAATGTTGTGAATAAGAGATATGTTCAAGGAAGATGTTACCTGTATGTAGAAAATGCATAGGCATAAAAGAAAAATTAAAATTAGTCAAATAAATTATGCATTGCAAATCACTTTCCCAGCTCTTCTGATATCCTATCCCTTTGTTGTAGCTCCTGCTTTCACCATATGGAGAAATAAAATGCATTTCTAATTTGTTTTCTAATAAGTACTAATTAGTCCAGGCCTTTGAGATCCATAAGGAAATAAAGTGTGTCCTTGTAGCCTTCCAAATAAAGCTCTAAAGCTGCAGCTGGTACAGTCCCACATTGCTGTTCCTTCCAGCCTCCAAGAAGAAATTGAAATCATCCCTCATTTAGATTTTAATATGAGTTTAAGCTACAATCAAAATGACTAAAAGTAGCAGCAGTCATTTAGTCAATGGACAATGTATGGAAGCTGTGCCTTTGTGGTGACTTAGAAGAGCATGATCCGAAGGAAAACATACAGAGAATATTAAAATAGGAAGAAGCAAATGGTTTGAAACCGTTTTTTCCTCCAATGGCATGGGCTGCAGAAATAATTTCCCAAGGAAAGCAGTTGTGCTGCGGAGGAGCCTGCTTGCACCGCAGAGTGCTTCGGAGCAGTGACGTGTGGGCTGTGGGGAGCATCTCCCACGAGTCATGGCTGGAACCACCCATGTGCTCTTCCATCTGGTCTCCTCCATCCACTGAAGAATTTCATAATATATCCTTCAGCACCTGTCAATCAAAATTTTACTATACAACTGAACTTTTTCTTTAAACTGTGGACTTGCCTTTGGAAGGAGTAATAATGCATTTGGGTACGTTGCCTGCTTCTCTTCTTCCAGCACAGGTCTTCTTTCTGGGATATGCACTCTGGTGCATTTTTGGGGGGCTCATCTTGTCCAGATGTCGTAATATCTGCAGATGCACTCGTGGTGTGTGAGGAGAACAAGGAAAATGCCTCATCACCTCCAGTATTTCTTCTGCTCCCTTCAGTTGCTTTTTGAGGTCTTAACCTGTGCTTCTTTGCTTTTGTCTCTTACTTCAAATCTTTCCCCCAAATGTCCTTTCTGTAGCAGGGAAAAATGTCTCCCTATTGCTCCATCGTGAATAAACTATAAGGAGAAAGATAATTTTGCCTTGTAGAAGATTCTCATATTTTATTTTTTCCATCTGTATTTTGGAAAAAGCAAAAAAAAAAAAAAATCCAGATTTTTTTTTTTTTTTTAACAGGAGAAAAGAAAAGATGTTTGGTGATGGGTCCTGCTCCTGTGGGGTCATGCTGAGGCTCTCCAAGCCCTACAGTGGCTGTGGAGAGGCTGGGCAGCCACAACGGCATGAAAACAAGGAGACTGCCAGCAGAGACTTGGCAGGCAGGTAGGTCCACAAGACCTGCTCAGGGCTGTCATGATGTTGTAAAAACCAAACGACTTCTGCCAAACCTTTCAGTGTTTATGACATGGCAACTTGGGCAAAAATATTTCCCTAACATTCTTGTGACCTGCTGTAAGAAAGTGTGGCTGTATCTGCTTGGGTCTGGTGATGAATTGCAAGAAGTTCAGTCAGGAGTGGTAGCGTCCTGCCTGGGAGCACATGCCCATATGGTTTCTTGAGGCTTAAGAGAAGACAGGTCTGCTGCCTCCTGAAATAAAGTGAAGGTTTAACCTTGGCTGGAAGCCAGGTGCCCACCTCTCTCATTCTCCCCCTCCTGAGCAGGACAGAGGGGGGAAAATATGATGAAAAAACTCCCCTCTGTGTTGAGGAGCGCTGCCCCAAGGCAGTCTGGCCATTTGCTCATGTCGAGGCTGCTGGTGGGGCACGAGCTGCTCTGCTCTCTGGTGACAAGCTGGTTTCTGCAGCTCACAGCGGTCTCTGCTTCACTCAGCTGAGCATTAAGCACGTGCTAAACAGAAGCAGATGAATCATCCTGCTGACATGAACTTGAGCTGATGAACAACAAGCAGTGAAGAAAAAACAGCAAATGCTTTTGTTCATGCATGAAACTCCTTGGTTGTGCAGGGATACTGTTATCTATATGAATAGTACCACATACTCCAGTGTTTGCCTGAACACCTGAGGAAAAGTGGGAAAAAAATGCAAGGTACTGATGCTGCATAAGGGTAGTCCTTGGAAATTTTACAAATAAGGTTGCACTCTATTTTTTGTGTTATTTGGTCATCTCTTATAAGGACCATTGGTAAAATTTTCTGGCATGTGCAATAAGCTAAAATGTCTTTGATTTAGCTGGTCAAACTAGGCAAAACCAATTTGCTCTGTTCACTTTCTAAACATTATAAATGCACCCACAGAACATGTTTTTGGTGACATAGCTAAACTAAACAAATCTTTCTAGGCACAACCCCATGTGTGTTGGGGTGCCTGCCCCTCAGAAATTCAGTGTTTGTGAGTCTGAACATCCACAGGAAGAAATCAAATCTATGTCTCCTAATTCACCTTTTTATTTGGTGGGAGAGTAATTGCCACCATGTCTGAAAAGTAGTGTCTCTGTTGAGAGCCTGGTGCTGTCAGTAATGCTTCGAAGGAAACTCAGGTGGAGAAAGGTCTATTGTCTAAGGTGACTAATGGCATTATTGATAGAGTTTTACAGGATATCAGAAGGGGATATGTACAAATAAATGTCTGTAGGCACAGAGTGAACTTCATTAAAAAAAAAAAAAAAAAAAAAAAAAAGTCCTCAAGAAATCCAGGCTGTTCTTGAGTTAGCTGGCAACCATGGGGAGAAAATTCAGAAGAGCAATTAGTGAAAAGGCTACCCAAGCTCCGTTATATATGCCTACATTATTTGCTCTGTCTAGCCTGTGGGAATGTGCTAAATTTCATTTTGCAGTCACCTTTGTCTTTCTCTTCTCTTTCTGAGAATGAAAACTTCTAAAAAGAACACTGGATGTCATATCCGTTTTTGGTACATGGGCTCTTATAGGAGATAGACTGATGCAAATTCCTAAATCTGGTTCTGAGCCAAGCTCATGTTCTTTGCTTGTTTGTTATTTTTACTGGTACCTATTTGGCTGCTTCTAGCTTGTGTGTTACTTTTTCTGCTCATTTCCATAAATAAAACCTTCTTTCTCTGCCATGTTTCTGTTCCCCCTGATTATATCCCACTGTGGCCTTGGTGTAATAGTGTTTCTTCTTTTACTTAAAACAGCATGCAATTGCATTTTGAGTTAAGTTAATGGGGGATGGAAAGGATGTAGCCAAATCTCTACAGGACTCCCTGAGTCTCACTGTAGAATCTCTACAAAACCTTCCTATGGGTCTGGCTCAGCTTTTCTGCTGATTTCTGTTGGCTTTGTTTATTACCTACCAAAGTAGAGTATTTTGTATGTCACTTGCTATTTAATGAAACAGCCTACAGTAAGCTGGATTTCTAGTATTAGCTTCCAGGGAACCAGTAAGAGTCCAGTTATTGTTACTTTTTAGCTGTACTGGTTCTTTGCCATCATTAAAAGAATAAAGTATTATATCTGCTACCCTTGCATTACAAAGCAGCTACATAAAGCTCAATGTGAGCTTTATTATCTGTTGGACTTCCCATAATGTCTAGCATACAATACAGTGCACCTATTTAGCAAAAAGGTTCCTTCTGCAATTGAACCTTCACTTAGAAATAGAAAAGGATTTTCAGGCTGTGAATCTGCAGGTAGTAATTTTAATAGCCACTAATGTGAATTAATAATTCTAATAGCCTCATTTCTGATGCATTATCAGAGTACTGGAGACTGGGTTGCCATGGCTGCTATATTTTATCACTCACAGCTGTGTAAACTCTTTTAGGCCAGCTTTTTTGTTATTATTATTATTATTAACAAAAAAAAAAGCAAAAAAAAAAAACAAAAAAAAACTTCTGCATGATTTCTCACTGAGGTTTTTCTAACAGCCCTCATTCACCATGGACAAACAGAGCTCCTAAAAAAGTGCTTTTTTTTTTTCCTTTTTTTTTTTTTTTTTTTTTTTTTTTTTTTTTTTTTTTTTTTCTTTTACCACTGGCAGTTTGAGCTATTCTCTTAGCACCTGAGAAAAAAGTCACTATCCAGGGAAACATTCAAGGTAATACCAGTTGTCATCATGTCGGCTTATTTATCATTAGGAATGTATGGTGTGCCTTATGCTCCTCAAGAAATTCAATTGCCCAGTGAAATACCCAGTAAGACATAAGAATATGTTCTCTGTTTGCCAGGATACAGCAAAATCCCCAAAGTGCAGCATGTTTCTTGATTTGCAAAACTGTTATATGAGGATGGGATTTGTATGGATATAAATTTAAAATTTGAATTTTAATAACAAGGCAAATTTCTAAGTATGCAAGTAGCTTCATTCCTATTTGGCAAAGACCTTGAGCACATGGGACTTAAGTTCTTGCTTAAAGTAAGCCCTTACTTAATCGCTGTTTTTATAACATGGTCTTCTAAGGGTAAAAAATAAAAGTTCAAGAGGCACAGCACTCTGCACAGGGTTTTTTTATCTCTGATATTTTCTTTATCAAAATAAAATAATTTCTGTGCCATTTGTGGACAATTCAGTGGTAGCATTGATTTAGGGAGCATCTTAATCATGTTGGGTAACATCACTAGTCCATCCATATGTATAAATCTTTTGAAAGTAGCATTGCAAACATTAATCTCAAGGAGATACTACCAGATTTGTACAATAGTTATACTTCAATGTCTAACTTATTAATGGGTGGACCTTAGAGTGGAGATTTACATCTGGTAATGAAAAAAAACTTTCAATTCCTTATCTGAAGAGTATCCAGATCCCTTCACAGTCAGCAAAACAGCTCTGAATCTCACAGTAAGAGACTTTCTAGAGATAATAATGGTGCAAGAATGGTGCAAGAATGGTGCAAGAAGTGCAAGAATGGTCTTTCTCTCAGAATTTCAGCACTCCCACTTCTGGCTTTGGATTCTAGAAACGAAATGGAGGGACATTGTAAAAAATCTAGCTCAATGTCTTAAAAAACAAACAAACAACAAAAAAAAAAAACCCCACTCCTTTCTTTCTGTTATGGTGATACAAAGAGACAAAAGTGAGACGAAGTAATTCACCTGTGTTCCTATGCCTTTTGCACACCCATACCTTCTTTACCTTATGATTTCTATGTGAGAAAACTGAAAAAAATTCAAGTAAATCTTGTTCTGCCATGCTAGGAAGTGTTGCAATTCCTGCTTAATATGAGAGTATTTAAGGACGGGATGCATCCTTAGAAACTTGTCTGCAGTCTTTTTTAGGGGCAGTGGGACAAAGACCTTCCTCTGCAGCTTGGGCTCTATTAGGCAGACCATGCTTGTCCTTCAGTAGATACTACAGCTTGCTTCCCAGCCTCTCTGCTCTCATTTGCAGCGTACTCACCCTCACATGACGCCTCATTTGCTTTCACAGTTGTTAAGAGTCACCTCAGTTTTTGTACTTACAGTTAATGTACATTTTGTACCCTTTTAAAACCATCCTAAAAGGATGATCATGGCAAAGTCAGGATTAAGAATTTTTGACAGATGACAGTCTTCCTCTTCATAGAAAGCATTTTTGTCTATTGAACATTAGAACAGTTAGAGAAAATTAAATCTCTTTAAATGTCCCAGAGTATGTCCTTCATTGTCATGAATCACACCAGCCACATAAAGCAGGTAGCACTGCACTAAAATGGATCCTCACATGGCACATCTAACCAACAGTTTCTCTGCTTACTTGGATTCAGCAAGGCCTTTTTATGTAACGTAGATATAGTATAACCCTACAAATACATGCACACATACATATAGTTAATTTTAAACACAAAGTAATGTAAAAATATTCTAATTTTAACTATGGAAAATACTCCAATGCTCCAGGATTTTTTTTTTCTTGACTCATTATGCTTATTAAAAAGAGTTGATAACTGAATCATTTTACATACATTACAGAAAAGTATCTTTCTATAGCAAACATAGATACTCATACAGTTTCCCTCAAGAAATAAGTATATAATTGGATTAGAAGATATTTCAGATTTGGACAAAGTTAATTAAATTACTTCTAACTTTTACTGGCCTCTGTCAATCAATCTCTTCATGACCTTCACAATCCATCAATATAAGGAAACGCAAACAAACAAAAAAAACCACCCACCCCAAAATAACAAAAACAACAAAAAACATTCCCTTCTATCTCAAAAAAAAAAAAAGTCTTTTTCTCATTAAAAACAAAACCTGTAGTTGGGTGGATTTGCTAGCCACTTGACCTCATCATGCATTAACATTAGCTTAAAAACCCCACATCTATATTTTTACCTTCATTTTCTTCCATGACACAAAACCCATGTAAAGAAATTCCTTGTGCGCTCTGGTTTTCTTTTGCATACTTCATTTACCATCTTTTGTGGTAAGGAATTTAAATGTATCTTGATGCTTTTATCATCTTGACAGTTTAAGGATAAAAGTTCTGTCCAATGTGATGAACAAAAGACTTTCCCCCTTAATGGTATAAAGTAGAAGACGTTTTCTTTATATCTTTTAGAAGATTAAATGCCACATATTACTTTGCATAACATTTAGGAGCTCTTTTACTTGAGAAGCCCAGAATATGTGTCTTTGAGGTCCTATTCTGATTCTTTGCATTTACATAGTGTAATTTTAATCTGATCATGTGTCTCTTCGCTTGCCACAGTAATGGATGAGGACATATTCTGCCGGAATTCTGCCCTTTTGATGTGGATGATGTGCCTCAACAGTAGGCAATTTCAGGGGTCTGGAAGTAAGACTGCATATTTAGTTGCTCCTGCTGTGAGTACTATGTGCTTAAAATGTTCAAAGTTACTGTTTATATAGAAACAACAAAAAAAGAAAAAAAAAAGAAACAAAATATTAAAATTAGCTTTGTTTTATGAAGTAAATTTAATTACTGTGAAGCCAGTATGCATTAAAGTGAAGGTTGCTGCTATGAAACCACACAAACTGAATCAAAACTGTTTTCAGGCAACAACGCACAATCACTATATCAAATTCAATCTTGGAGTATCCACAAGCCATCTCAATTAAAGCCATGACATTGTGTGAGTCAAGACCGATTTTTTCCCACTAATTTTTTGTGTAATTTAATGGGTGCATCTGGAAGAGAAATGCAGCCTAATGCTTTTATCTCATGTGTAGAAATGATTCATCATAAGATTCACACTGTCACCGTTGAGGATAGTTCACTGACCTTGAATGGCCCTGCTTCAGAAGGATGAACCAGCCTCAAAGGTAGAGAAGTGTTCAACATGTCACATTTAGGAATGTGCAAAATATTCTTTTGGACTGATAAATAAATAAATGTTTCTGTGGAGTTTTGGAACTTTATTGAGAACAAAAGCTACTTTTGATAAAAAGATAAAAGTATTTCTAAATATATATTTTTTATTTTTATTTTTATTTTTATTTTTTTTTTTACTGCTCAGAAAGAGGATGCTTGTTCTAGCAATGATACTTTTTGCCAAAGTGCAGAGTCAGACTTACTCACAATTTTATTTTAATTCACACTTATAACTTTTTGGAGCAAAAATCTTTAGTTGCTAGGAGAAAGTAATGTCTTTCTCTGATAAAAATATATGAACCTACACAAAATGAAAAAGAGCAAATCAGGCAAACTCGAGATTTGTCTTTTACAACAGAGACTTCAAAGACATATAACTTGGAAAAATAAAAGACAAATAAATAATTTCTTGACTTCTATTACTCACATTCCTTTTCTGTTCCTCTAAATGCTACTCTTTAGGACGCTTTAGATGTTCACTAAGAGACACTTAGCTGTCTCGTCTCCAGATATTTTTTTCTCCTTTCTACTCAATTTTTCCTCATCAAGCAATTGAAAACATCTTTACTTCTTGCCCTGAGGGAATTCAGCCATTTAACGTAAAATTACCCAGGGATTTTCCAGATGGAATACATGAGACATTTCCTAAAATACCAAGTGAATGCTTTCTATGCATGGTGAACCGAGGAAATAGTCAGTTTGTGTTCAGTTCCAAAACTCATCCAGCTACAATACAATGGATGTTTGGTACACACAGCCTCAGGTGCCTTCCTAACCATGTACTCCGCAATTCTCTGTCTCCCTTTTTCACTTAAATGATCACTGCCACTGTAAAATGTAATATCCCTCCCCCCAACTTATATCACCATGAATAAGGAGGAACAATTTTGCATGAAGCCACAGTTCTTCCTAATTTGAATCTAAGCTGGGCTAACACAAAAGGAGTTTTTCAGCAGTGACCATAAAAACTGTTGAATTAACCCCCCTGCAGACATACCCGCTAGGCGCAACCCAGTGCTGCAGTCCATGTGAGGTGGGGTTCTTCTGCATGCTTTTTTCTGTCTCTTATGCAGGACCACTAACATACACATAGTAGTCTGGAAATGTCATCAAAAATCTCTACCTTTGTATCAGATGCCCAATTTGTAAAGTATTCTCCATAAAGTAATAGTAAACAGAGTTGTGGGAGTAGTGGGAAAATCTGCTATAAAACTTCCATTAGTAAATGAAAGTGGCTGTCACAATCATGCGAAAAGTTCAAGGAGGCAATCTTGTTAAACAGCCATTTTGCATAGAGAAATTTATACTGCTATAGAACTTTTCAAATAACTTTGATGTTTTCCAGAACAATTTATGAATGCTAAGCTTTGGAAGAACAAAAGATCAATCCACAACTAAATACAGTTGGCTAGCAATGGACATTTGATCACAGTTCATACAACTCCACGTTCATTTATAACACACTTCTATGCAACTCAGGAGGCATTTGTCTCTGCTGAAGAGCTCCACAAGGTTTTTTGATTCCATTTCATATTGTGAGTTGTTTTAAAATATTCCTGCAATCACATTAAATGCTACAGCAACACAGTGTTCCTAACACAGATGACAAATTACTCTTAAATAAATGGTGCCAAAGCCAATGGCCTCAGACACAACTAAAACAGTGTGTTTTCATTTGTATTGCCCTCTGAACTCTTGAAATCTGTCCTTGTCTTGAGGTGACCAGCCTTTTGGGGTTAACATTCACACATAACTCTGAATTTCTTGACCTGCGGTCTCAAAAACTGCAAACTTCAAAGACAAAGGACAAAAAAGGAAAGAGTTTTAATCTGTCTTCTAGGCCATTTTTTTCTCCATCTATCTAAATTTAACAGCTAGCCCTCAAAAGCTGGTGACCAAACGAGTCAAATACAAGTAACAAAACATTAGACCAAACACTGGAACCCATGCCCCTTTAAAGTACAATGCAAACACCCATGTAGTGGTTCAAGACAGGATCTGAGTGATGCACACATGATCTGAGTTATGCACACATGGCTGTCAGGTATGGGGTAAGGTACTACCAGTTGTTTTTGTGGCAGTGTTGTTGGTACACCTTGAAGATGCTCCACCTATGCTATATCCCTTATAGGCAATTTTCATTAGGCTGCTACACTTGTCTCTATCAGTGACTGGCCATGTGTCTGCTGGGTCTCTGTCTCCCTCCTCTTCCTGTATTTCCAAGGCCTCTGTTCCATGGTATTCTTGGGGGTCTTACTGCAGCCTTGTGATTGCTCTCTGTTACATATGTCCTTATCGTAGAGTCACCAGTAATTTACTTTGCCCAAACACAGTGTTTGAAAGCATATATGTATGTAACATATTATTTCCCTTTATAGGTAGTTATCTCATAATTTATTTTTTAAGAGGTTAGAATTTATTTATTTATTTATTTATTTATTTATTTTCAGGCCTTTTTTATTGTTTAGTTATGTTCTGTCTTAATATTTATGGCAACATTCAGGTAGCTGTAGTCTTATGATCCAGTTGGTTAAAATGTATACCCCCTGCATTGGTTGGTTTTTGGTACTTGGAAAGAGCAGTGTATTTTGAATGCTTTTATCTTTACTCATAAGGTATTGTCTTTTCAATAAGTATTTGTAAATAACCTTGCTGTTACACACAAATGGTTTTGATAAACATGGAAATATTATAATGATACGCAGCAGTATCCCATCTTGTATTATAGACAATAAGTGGATCAGATGCTGTAGAACTATAAAATATCTAATCCCATCAAAAATTCCATATATTGTTTCAAGATGTGATGCCCATGTTGTGCCACTTTGCTGGACTGTTCAATCTTCTTTTAATTTTGCTGGAATTCTCTTGTTGAGTAAGTAACTTCTTGTAGACTCATAGGTATGAGATTTTTTCCTTAATTCCTTCCATCCACTGGCTCAGTTGGAATAAAGTTTTAATCAGTGTAAAGCCTGTGTGTTATTTTCAATTACTGTAATGGCTGAATCATATATTTGATTATGCACTTGAACCCATCTGACTGAATGCTCAGAGCACCAAACATCTTCAGATAAAGTTTTGGTTTCAATTATAAAATGTTGTCTAAGTGCCAAGATACCACATGACAAAGTACATAAAAAGTGTGCTTTTTCCAGACTGAAAAAGATAATTTTACATTAAGTGATTCTTCATGGTAATGGATATTTTCTGCTGTTTTCCTGGATCAGGAGAACAATTGTTGGGCATAAGTAAAAATACTTGATTAGCTCCTTGTAAACAAAAGTATCTTTCCACTAAATTGGTACGTTTCCATATCACACAGATATTTTTATTTATTTATTTTTATTTTTTTCCTGATTATCAGTATACCTCCACAGTTAAGGAATTTATGGTCTCCATAATTTTCTAGTGTTTTCATAAGACAACCTGAAGTCATTAATTATACATACTTTTTAAAAAATATCTTAAAATATTCCCAATATAATATTACACAAACCATCATAATTCCAAATCATAATGCTATAGAGGTACATATAAGCACATGCAGCCTTCAGAAATATTTACCAAAGCAAATATTTCTGTATTTTTACCTGTATTAAAGCTTGGAAAAATGTATTTAGTAGCAAACTTTGCATATCATCACATCCTACAGGCCAGGTAATAATCCAGCCAGATTTTTCTGCTGTTGTTATAATGCTTGAAATGCATGAAGGTGTGGATGTTAGAAAGAACACAGATCTGCTTGGTTATGTTTTAATATGTGTGAACTTACATTTTCCTGTAGGAATGCTTGTATCATGTAATGTCCTTTATCATCCATGACAAATGCAAATATATTAGAAACAAATCTGAGATCTATACTATTTAATGTCCTACTCAGTACCCCTAAACTTCTCAATAAAATACTTAGGTGTCTATCTTATATTATATATACTTATATAGTACTATATATTTTGTATTCCATTTTTTTGCATAAGCATAGCCCAGGAAATGTTCCAGGTGACAATTCAAAAGTCTGTTCAAAGGAATATTTAAGATTTGTACCATAGGTAACTCTTCACCCTAAATTAAAAAAAAAAAAAAAAAAAAAAAAAAAGGATTTAATTTTCCTTTAAGAATTATAACCAATAATTTAATTCTTCATTCTGTTCCCTTCTTCTTTCTCTGTGATTTTGTCTACAGTATCCTTTAGGATCAGTCCAACTCTTTCACCCTTGTTGCTAGCTAGACAGATGTTTCTATTACAGCCTCATCTGTGTGAATAGTGGTTTTTGTTTTGTTTTATTTTGTTTTGCCTTTCTCCTTATAAATCTGGTTGGCTTTTAACTTTCACAACCTTCTTGTAAAATTTCCTCATCTCTTCAAACCTTCCCACTTCATTGTTGTTGGATTTACTGATCTTACTCAACTCTGTAGCCTCTTCATATACTGCTAGTTTGAAACCCTCTTTATAAACATTCCCTAACGTTCTCAGCCACTAACCTAGCTGCAGTCCCCTTAGATTTCTTTTGTTCTCTATATCCCTTGGCCATTATGGTTTGCTCTTTGTTCAGCAATGTGAAACAACTTGCCAGTAATTTACCAGCATCTTGAAGAAACTGAGACCAGTAAAGTTCACCTCCTTAATGCACTTTTACCCTTTGGATTACTTTGCATTTTTGAACTAGGTAAAGCCCAGCCAAACTACATGGCAGCTGCTCGATCAATTCAAGTTTTATCTTCAGTGTTTAGCCCTGGATATTTCTCTAATGCTATTAGCCAATTTGTATGTTTTTCTTTTTTTTTTAAGTATCCTAAGCCTTTTTTGTTTGTTCTAACATGATTGGTGTCCATTTCTGTTTCAACAGTGATTTGTTCATTTGTCTTTTGCTACTTCTTCTTTGGAAACTCATTCTGTGATTGCTAATTTTACCTTTATTGCATTTGATTTAATGCTATTAATTTGAATTCTCTTCTAATTGAATAAAGTGTGTTATGTTTTTGTGGACTCTCATTAAAAGTCCTACAAAATATAGGTTATACCAGATTCTCCAGTCAAGTTATTCTCCATTTGTACAGCTGCTCAGCTGCAGCAATACCTGCTTTTTTTTTTTTTTTTTTTTTTTCAAGCTGTGCTAGAGATGAGGAGATGAAGGTTGTGATTATTTCAATCCATCTGCTCTGTTTTTCTTGAATTCTGGTATGGTTATTACCTGTTGGGTACCTGATTCCTGGTGACCTAAGCAGTCTGGATACTTAAAACTGTGTTATCACCAAATGGTGAAGGAGAAACAACAAATGTTTATGTAAGGTACTTAGGCTGTTGAGACTGAATTGCAGCTCTATCATGACAGCAAGATAGAGTGAGTTTCCCACTTCATGACAGATATTCAGTAGAACTCAATTTCCTAGATTGCCTAGGTCCTTCATCAATAGCTCTGTGCAGAATTAACAGCCACTCCTCAAAACAGGTAACTAGTCCAGTTCAGCAGAATCAAATACCAAAACATTTTTATGTTTATCGTAGAAAGACCATAGTATTAAGTACTATTAACCATTACCATAATATTAAGTATTACCACACTACTACCACAGCTCTCAGACAAGAGTTCGGGATAAGATATGAGCTATATATTCTGCACACTCAATTCTGAAGTACAGGATATAGTCAGTCAGTTGCTTTCGTGGCTGTCTTACAGATATACCTTAAGGATGTTCCACCTATACCATTTATCTGTTATGGGCAGCTTCATTAGGCTGCCACATGCCTTAGTCAATGACTAGCTGTTGGCTGGGTCTCTGACCCCCTCCTTTACCTGCATTTGTAAGGTCTCTGCACACTAGTCTTGTGGTTGTTTTCTGCTACACACCCGTTTATCCTAGAGCCATTCTGCCCAGCCATGATGTTTCAAACCAAATATGTATAGACATATGTAATACTACCTTGACATCTTGTTATTGATCTCTATCTAATTCTGGTAATGTTATTATTGTGGATTTGGATTCGGTTCTTTTCAGGTTGTAACACCCAGAAGAATAAGTACAGAATATTTTCACTAAAAATGAACAGTGTGGAACTGTGACAGATGGGCATTAATCTGTCAGCAATTACATTGGACACAGAACAGAACAAAGTTGGAAGCTGTAAGAAAACATGAACCTTATCATTTGTAATGAAAAAAATGAGCTGGACAGAAACTGACACCTCAAACCAGAATAGCTAGGTTGTAAATTCATGATTCTTAAGGCAGGAAGGAGGGATAGATGAAAATGAAATGTGGAATTTAGCTCTGGAGAAAAAGCATTATCTTTTCAGAGGTTCAACTTCAGAAGAACTCTCCATGACATGGGGCCAAAAAAGCAGGATCACAATTATTCATAAGCTATGAGTCCATTGGCATTGGTAGCGTTTTCAGAGAGTTTCTATGACAGTGTCTTTTGATAAGGTGCTAATGGAAGCAGGCATATTTCATATGAAGAAGTATGACTGGTTTTACCAAAGGAAGCTAAGTGAGGGGACAGTTAATAAACAGCATCCCTACTAGTGGCTTTGTTAGTGACAGTGTGTCTTTTGGGCAAAATATCAAAGACAAATTAAGAAGTTGGACTGTCCAGAGGACTCTAAGAGACTCGCCATTCCTGTAGATTTTGCCTCACAGGGTTAATATTTGCAGTGTGTGAACTAAGTGGAGCTACAGTCTGTTTTATTTCACTCTCTTTTTTCCTTTTTTATTATAGTATTTCTTGTATTTATTGTATTTCTGTAGTGTATGAGGTTTTGGAATGTCGTGGTTGAACTGTTTCAAACAAAAAATCTATGTATCTACCTATTTTGAATAATATCACATTTCTAACACTTGCCTGATATTGCTTGCTCAGAGAAATGTAGACTGAGATCCACCCAGCCTAAGATCAGCTTGCCATTAAGTCTGAGAGTTGGCAGATGAATATAGTAGCACAGCTCCTGAGCTAAAAGGAGAGCTGAACTTACAAGGTTATTAAGGGACAAATATGTATTTTATCACACTTGCAAAACATATGATTCATACCTACAGCTGTCTGGATAACTGCTTGCATTCATTTATTTATTTATTTTTCTAATATAAGATCAAGAGTATTCTTACATTTAACTGTCCTTACATTTAACTGATAATTGTAGGCTAACTGAAAAACTCAACCATTTTCACAGACAGAAGCAACTCCAGTGTAATTATCAGTTCACACAAAAACATAAACAGATGCCCCATAGCAACACATTCTATTGCTGAGAATGTAGATTTTGTAAAAATATCCAGAGACAGTGCTGCGAGTAAGCACGACTTGCATGACTAGCATTCCAGATGCCCTCATGTAATGAATGGGCACTGGATCTGATTTTCAGTGGTATTAAAGTTCTTACTGATTTTATAGGAAGAGCTGGGTACTCTGGATTTCTGAAAATTCAGTCTATTCCTTTTGTGGATCATAACGTGGCACTAATAGAAAACTGTAAAAACTCTTCTGGCTGAGGCTTTTATGAGGAGTGTAACTGGCTTCTGAGAATGAAAACACTTTACAAGAGGTGTTTCTTTGCTTGATTCATGGTTTAAGATTTCTGCAGTTCCACCACTGCTGTGGTGAAAATATTTAAATATATTTGTTTTGCTCATTAATTTTCATAAAAATGCAAGTTATTTTTTACCCGAACACAAATATTAAAAACATAACAAAAAAAAAAACAAACCAAAAAAACACAAACAAAAAAAACAAAAGCAACAAACAAACAAAGAAGAAAGCTCAGAATACAAAGCAAGTTCTTGATGAGACTCAGGAACATGCTAAGGTCTCCCATTCCTGTGTATTTTTCATTTGCCTGTATTTGCCATTCCCAGGATTAAATTCAAGATCACCCTTTATTTGAGGCCCCTGCTTGATCACCACCTTGGCAATACACACACATACTGGTAATGCCACATCCCTTCTTTACATACCCACCATGGAGAAGGGCTTCCTGGAGTGAGGTGGCCTCAAGGTAGTGGAACAATGCACAATGCGGAGGCTGCAGAGTGAGTGCTGGGTACCACTTTGGATGTAGCAGTGGTACCTGGAGCAGTGCTGAGCTTCAGCTGATCATGCAGCAGCAAGACAGACCTTATTACTTCAGGCATGGAACAATGCTAATGTAATTATACATCTTTTAGGACTAGAGCTAATGTTTCCAACAGAAATAAGAGCTGTGTTATACCAGATTGGCCAGTACTAACTCAAGGATCCTTTTGTGAAAGGGGATGATGATTGTCTCTCCTGATGTATATAGGGCTAGATATCCTTCTCTTGTTTTCCAATGCCTGATGATAGCATCATTGCTATGATGCTACTGATATTACGGCTATCAGCAGATCTATCTGCAAGTGTTAGACAAGGGATGGGAAGCCTTATTTTGAAAATATGGTGGCTAGAAATAGATACATGCATGTGTTTTGAATGAAGTCTCAGATTGCAACTAACTTCATGGTATGATTCTGAAAGCTAGGACTGGAGGCATGTTGCTAGACTTGTAGTATCATTTTGGCAAGAAAGATGCCCAATTATCTGCTAAAATCAGAGAGAGAACAAATAGAAAATTCTTGATGGGTAGAATGTCTTTGTGAAAATGCTGGCTCTGGTTAGCTTCTGTCACAGTGTATTCTCATACAACTTGTTTCACTGAAGAAAAAAAAAAAAAGAACAACATCTGTCATGAGTAACACAGCTAGACAGAGTCATTTAGCACAGGTAGAGCAGCTAATTTCAGGGTTATCAAACTGAACAATGTTCCTTTAACTGTGCTACAACTATCAAACTCATTTTGTTTGGGGTTTTGTGCCATCATATTTCAATTACTGAGCTGTTTCTGGGGGATGCTTTTCAGTTGCTGTCTGAGATATTTTGTGTAATTCTTCCACTGCACCAAGAAATTTTGCCAGGTCAAGCAACACACACGTTTTCCTGTCAAATAAACAGATGTGCCCAACTGCTCATCTTTTAAAGTTGTACCCTGTCTGATCTTTACCTGACTAATACTTGAGGCCTTGGAACTATTTTGGAAATAAGGAGTTAAATAAGAAATAAACTATTATTTCACTGTGACCTCACAGCCAGACAGCTTGAACAGACCTTCTGCTTCAGGTCACTTCTATTCTGCTCATGCCTGCATGGATACAGTATATTTCCACCTGTCCTTGTGGAGGTCAAAGTAGTAGAATATTTTGCTCTATTTACTTAGCCCTACAGACTTAGATTTTTTTTTTTAATTTTTTTTTTTTTTTTTTTTTTTTTTTGGAGGGACTCTCCAGCCACTGTCTTTGTTGTGGTAGATGGGATCCAGGCACAGAAGCTGAGCAGTGAGTGTATAGAGAGCGTTTTTTTAAGATTCCATGTATAGATGATGCCTATAGCTCCAGTAGTTTTATCTATCTGATGTTGAAGAGTGACAGTGTAATAACACAAAAAGAGATTACATTTTCATAACAACTTTCAATCATGGGCCTGTAGATTTGTAGCACCAGAAAGGTTTGCAAAGTCTCATCTCCTCTGATCCTACCCAAAGACCATTCCTGGCAAGTGTCTTCTCCTTAAAGAGCTCCAGTGATACATGTTAACCCCAAGAAAAAAGTTTCATTTCCCTGTTTTGTGTATCACTAGAACATTGGTTCCTTGGATGCACTGTTATTCTGCTTTCCACTTTCACTTTCACATTTTTTTTTTTTTTTTAATTGTGTTGTACCTCAGTCTTCTCTGCTTTAGGCTGTACATCCCCTCTTCTGTCAATCTTGCCTGATAGATTGTGTTTTCTGCACCTCCAATTGTTCTTTTAGCTCTCCTCAGGGCTTTCTGCAATTAGTCCACAGCTCTCTTTGAAGTATAGTAGCCAAAACTAGAAGAAATACTTCTTCTAAGTTCCTGTCATTGCTGAAGAGAAGTGATGGATTACTTCATGCATCCCACAGGCTACATTCCTGCTTACACATCCATATCCTAATAAACACATAGTTTGTACAGATGAATCTATAGAATGTAATATGGAGTGTTCATTAAATCATGACACGGCCATGTAATGCCATTGCTGTATTTGTTTTAAAGTTATACTGTAAAACATCTTGCACAATTGTTACACAGTGAATCAATACAGCACCATCCCAAGAGTCTGGCTTCCTATTGCCTGAAGCTAGCCTTAAATCACACTACAAACACCAAGCCTGATCATTATTAATTCTGAAAAATCTTCAGGCATTCAACTTGTTCTCCTGGAGTTAGTAGGATTCTTCATACAAAGAGGATAACTACCATGAGGCAGGCCAAAGGATTAGCCCACTTTAATTTTGAACCAATATTGACCCATGTGAAAACTGAGGAACAACAAATACTAAAATAACTGAGGGTGGTAAATGATATAGTACGTTATATATATTGAGATGATATCTCCACTTTTAACTGAAAATCAAAGATTAAATATGCAGTGTCTGAGAATTTCATAGAACTTGATATTTGGTAGTTTTACTCCCATTGGTGTTTTATGCAATTTGGGCCTCTAAAATTTATGCAATTTGGGCCTCTAAAAAGGTCCCTGCCCCAGCTGAAGGTTTGGTTGTTATAGATAAATCATTATGAGAGAGCAGACATTAATTATCTGTGCTTATAATTTAATTTCATTATTTTTAAGTATTGCAGCACATTGTCATTAAAGTATAGATACTGAATGATTGGAGTCTAGAGCCCCACAGAATTTGTCAGCAGATTCCTTGGTAGGTATTCCCTTTGGAATCAATTAAAAACATCTTCTACAAATGCATTTCTTCTTATCCTCATTTAAAAGGAATACACAAACAGCAAGTCTTTAGCATCAATTACATCCATTTAGTTAAAGATTCTCTAATAAATTGTTAAGCTTGACACCATATGAACATATTTTACTGAAACCTTGACTTGATATATTCAAAGTATTCACTTCGTACCATGAAAGTAATTTTACTGGGCTTGTTGGTAAACCATTCTCTGCTTTATAAACAAAACAAAACAAAAAGACTTAATACTGAAATAATTCCTCCATAAATACTTTTTATGCAATGTTTAGAGGAAAATACCAGGAAAAGGTCTAAATCTGCAAGCACTTGAGCATTTCAGCCTCTTAATTTCTGTGACTAATGAAACTCAAGGTTATTTGTTTGCATCAATGGTTGCAGACTCTTATCAGTGCAGACTGAGGTCATCAGAGTTGTCCTGGGCCTCATCTAAATTAACTAAGTTGTGGTTGCTCTTAGAGAACTAGCAGTGAGTGTAATACCAATGCTTCACTACTTTTTGCTTGCCAGCTAGACTCCCTTGCAAGTTAGTGGTAAATCACTATTAGTGGTAAATCAGCACAAAGGTCCCTATTCTGGAACAATCCAGGGAGTCAAAGAATTCCCTAGCAACAGTTAGTTCCTTCTCAGGTCCCTGTGTGTCCAGGGAACCTCTTCAGCATAACCAAGGTAGGCTGAGGGGACAGATCAGGAGATGTCAAGATGTTATTTTATCCTACACTATTGCCATTAAGGAACTGTTCCTGTTGACAAATGGAGCAGCTGCCCTTATTGGCTTTAAATTCAGGGTAATGGCTCTGAGATCAGGCTGATGCTCCCCAAAGCAAGTCTCATTTCTATAGAACTGGCCTGGCTTTGTGGAGTTGAAATGCAGGCTCCCAGGGAAGTCTGCTCCAAGAGGAACAAAGTTTATCTTTGTTAGGTAATTAGGCTATGGAGCATAGAACTGAATAGATTATTCCCATAAATAAAGCATTGCTATTAATGAGGAATGGAAATCATGGCAAAAGAGATAAATGGGGAATTATATTATAATGAAATTTTGTACTGATGGTAGTGTTGATGTTCCAGTGTGTTTGCCTCACAAATACAATACAACTAAGTAATTGCTAACATTACATACATTTATATATTCGTAGAAAAATTAAAATAATTTAATGAAAAAAAAAGTTATTTAAAAAACAAAATATAAAAACAAAAGCACTTATTAAATTGAGATTTGTGTGTAATATCCAGTTTTAAAATATTTCAGGACCAGGAGAAGTCCTTAAATATATACACACAC
>NC_048894.1:14924073-14931364 GCF_011077185.1 Oxyura jamaicensis | reverse complement strand
AAAAGAAAAGAAAAGAAAAGAAAAGAAAAGAAAAGAAAAGAAAAGAAAAGAAAAGAAAAGAAAAGAGAAGAATGCCAATAGTCTTATATTCTGTGTTATCTTGGAGTAGACAATCTTCCCCCTTGTCTCCCCTTCTCCTTTTTCTCAAGGGTCTGCTGAAGACATTCTTTGCTGTCTACACCCAGGATTAAGAGAATGACCTGGAAAGCATTGACACAGAAGACTCTCTCATGGGGAAAAGTGCTAGAAGAATCTCTAAAGAGTTTTGAAACTTAAATGTATATGCCACAACATATCAGCCAGTTTTGTCAAGATCTGAACTATTAATTCCAGCTCTAAATCTACGGGAATACTTTCAGTACTTCTCTTCTTCCTGCAGCCCAGGACAAATCATTGATGACTGGATATATCTGTCCCATATCTTCCACACTTTTGCATGCTGAGATTTCTGTTTAACTAGTAGGTTTCATAAGTCTCATGATCTGTGCCTGCAAAGAGTAGAGATTCATGGCAAATGTAATTAACTGGCTAGTGAAATGGACAAGCTCTTTTTTTCTCTTGAGAGTAGTGACAAAAAGTCTCTGTATCTGGCAAACTATATAAACTAATGCAACAAGACATTTCACACAACCACCACTGACCAGAGCGCACAGTGGGTAGTAAGGAAATCGAGGCCCTTGATTTAGTTTTATCAGTGATTCTGGTCAAACCATCTCACTTTTATATGCTTCAGTACTTAATGTGCACCATCAGGAAAAGATAGCAAATGCTTTTAGAATTGGTTTGGGATCTAGTGATAAAAGTAGCTGTCTATGAGAATCAAGATATGAGAAGATACATGAAGAGTTGTAATGTATATATCACACAATCCAGGAAATACTGTTTGTGGTGAAAATACAAATTCATCTTTTGCTTATACGTTCCCATGCTATGACACTAATTCAAATATTAAATATCACACATTATTTTCATTCAACCAAATGTATAGCCACAGGGTTCTTTTTAGTTTTGTTTTGTGAAAATGATTCTTGTTTTCATATTACTTTGCAGCCACTTACATTCCTTATTATTTGTCTTGCTATTGCATGTTCAGGAAAAAGACACTCAGGTATTCAGTTCTGTACATAAAGTTAATAAAAATTGTGTATGCACAACAGGGAAATCAGAGTACTGTCATTGTCTCTGTTGCAGTTGTCGATGCTGACATTACATCAAAAATTGTAAAACAGCATAGATATACAGTACTTTCTATTTAGATATTCCTCATGCCAAGATTAACTTGTCTAAATATCAAGGTGTTTTTGAGATACCTTCTGAGATGTCGAACGCTGCTATAAAAGCCAGCAGATACAAGCCAATATTTGCAGATACCTGCACCGTTTTGGAGCAAAAACTGGAAAATGGGCAGTAAGATCCAGTGTAAACTGCTTGCACATGTGAGCCCTAAAATCAAGATATTTTAACTTCGAAAATATCTTGAGGATGTGCAATGAACAAAATTCATATGTCACAGTACAAGAAAGCTATCTCCAATCCTTCAATGGTTCTTGTCACATATTTCTTCTGTAAGACAAAAACATACATCAATTATCTATCCCTGAAATATGGATCCAAATCAAGGTCTCACAAAATGTGTTGTTAACAACACATAGTGGTGGTGTGTTTCCATTGCATCAATTGTTTAAATGATAAATAACCCTCACAAAAGGGAATGGCTTGTTGGCAGACAAAAGCACAATCTAACAACGGACTTTTTAGACTTGCAAATGACAGAACACTTAATTATTCCAAAATAACATTTTCCTGTTAGGGTATGATCATTAAATCCATCATTGTTCAGTTTATATGCATGAAACATTTATCATGTCTTCTACAAACAGGAGTCAGTCATCTAAATATAGATTTTTGGACCATCCATTTCATCATGGCATTTCATCGAAAGCCTAGGATTTCATTTATTTTCAGTTACAGAGATAAAGTGTTTGTAAATGATGTGATAAGACCATAAAGAAAAGTGAAGTGAAATTCAGCTCCATACAAAGATGATAAATACAATACCTACTTTGAACACTGGGATTATTGTGAGAGAAAAATGAGATATCGGAAGTCAGTAGCTATGTTTAAGATAAGAACTTTTTTCTCCTGTGAATTTTTCATTAAAGTCAGGGGCCAATAAAAAATTATCTGAATGATTCCATTTTTTAAAATGGCCATTACAGACATCAAACCAAACCAAACCAAACAAAACATATGGAGAACAACTGGAACTAAAAGGAAGCAAATTCTGTGGTACTCTAACTCTTGTTTTGTGGACTGACTAAAGGGTTGATTTTCAGTTGTTGAAAAAGCCTGCAAACATTTTTATTGCATTAAAATGTTCTCTGTTTTGAAGATGTGTGACTTGCAAATGCTCATTCAAGAAAAGCAGACCAGAATCCTTTTCTTCAAACAATACCAAATCTCTCTGTTTGTGTGTTTCTGGGTGTTTCCAGCAGAAGTTTGAACTTTCAGTTCAAAACCCTTTTTTTTTGGGCAGTGTGCTTACACACATTTGGGACATTTAATCTGTACCTCTGGGCATTTTGGCTTCACCTTCTCATGAGTCCACTTTGCCAGGATTTATTTCTTCCTTTGCCCCCACCTCTTTGTTCTCTTTTTCTATTTGACAGAGTGGCAGCTTCTCTCCAAACCACTGCACCCAAGCCCATTTCAGTGATTGTTTTTACTTTTGTAATGCAATCTAAATCATAACTATCATTATGAGAATATGCTAGCTTAATTCCAGCAATACATATTTTTAACAGAGTGAAGACAGAACATTTGTATTTTATTTGTGTGTAACTATATAGCAGAACTTTTTTTCTCTTTCTACTCTTTTTTCCTTGATAAACAAAATATAAGAAGAAAACTAAATAAATAATTGATGTACAGCATGTTCTTTGCTTCTGTAAATGCCTACAGGTGTCCTTTCATCATATGCATTTGGCTGCCAATGTGTGAAAGTACTTACAACCTGAGGGTTATCTTGCATAAAAAGAGACATTCATAATATGGCACAGAAAGGGAATAAACCAGTAAGTTTTGTAAGCTTTTGTGTCTCTAGATTTCTAGATTGTTGTTTTTTTTGGGGGGGGGGGGGGGGGGGTGGCACAAGAGATTAAAAACATATCTCCATCACACCAAAAACTGTATTAGGGAAATGTTAGGGTTACAGAATGGCTGAAGTTGGAAGGGACCTCTGGAGGTCATCTTGTGCAACTCTTGTTACAGAGAAAAAACAAACAAACAAACAAACAAAAAAAAAAATGAAGAAATATCAGATTTCATGTAGGCTGTATAGCCTTAATTCATCCGTTCTGTGAGCATGCACTTAAATACAGCTTTGATTATGTGTTCATCTTTCTTTTTATTATTATTATTATTATTATTATTTTTTTTTTTTTTAAAAAAAAGCTGACTCTATTCCCTCTGTAATGTTCCTAAGCCTTTCTTCAATAAAAAGTAATCAAACATTTATCAACAACAAAAGCTTATAAATTGATATATTTATTGATAAAGCTTCCTGCATGTTTATCAAGATTGGAAGGTGAGAATCCATTGACATACTTTGTCTTCTAGTTCTCATTTTCAATTCTTATAAAAGTGGAGATTTCTACCTCACTCCCTCACAATGGAGGGACAATGGAAGGACAATGTTGATTCAAGCACTTCTTCACTTTTGAGTCCTTCAGAAATTAATGACCCTTTTATGTTTACTGCTTTTTTATGATATTATTTTTATTTTTTATTATGCAGGTGTTTCAATTTGTTTGTATACCCTGTGAGCAGCCCACCCAGAAGGTTTAACAAAGTTCAGGTCCAAGCAGTAGGCTACTGCAGTCACATGAACCACTCAGTATGTCCTGTTTAAGACACTAGACATTTGAGATCTTACAGGTTCAATGTGAAGTCTTGAGAATAGACTTAGGTACACTGATCCATGATTTAAATGCTTTCTGATCCTTGTTTTAAGTGCTTTCTGTCTTCGTTGCTGTAACTAAAATCATCCACATTGTCCCTCAATGAGATGAAGTCTAATGCTACTGATAGATAGATGTATAGGACTATCAAACCTAATTTATGCTAAGTGTATGAATGTTCGAGTGAGGGCACTGACTAGCTATACATTTATATACACATATGTATGAATTTGTGTAGGTATTCTCCATAGAAAAGGCAAATGTGTACTGTTTAAGATGTCAGAGTTGTATGAGAAGGGTGCTCTTACTGCAAATGGAGTATTTGAAAATTTGACATTTTAACAGAACATGAGCATTTTTTTTTTTAATTATTAGTATTTTTAGGAGATTACAGATGGATCAGATTTCTACAGGAGTGACGGAAGATAAGTTTTGACATCAAAGCAATTTCATTATGGAGTTTCAAACTTCAGCTCCAAACCTCAGACTTGCTAGTGCCTCTCAACATAATAGTTGCAAGAGTTTTTAACATGACTAAAAGGATGTAATTTTACTAACTATATTATTGAAATAATTTGAGCCATTTTAGTGAAAACTTTCAAAAAACAATTCAGTTAGAGACAGACACCCTCCATGGAAAATTTAAGCTGTAACTGTTAAATTTTGGCAAACTGTAGTAAGCAATTGAATGTACGTTTACAAAGGAGCGTTAGCCAATATTAGCTAAAGGCATTACTTCTCATATTATGTATACACACACATAAATAGCTAATACATTTACTCCTGCTATGCATGTACATACACATTATATATGCATATGTATAACAGGGAATTAGTATAATAGTTTTTCATGCATCTGGCAATCAGAAAGACACAGCTTTTTGTGAAGCAGTAGTTTGCAGTCTTTAGGCAGAATCCTGAGGTTAAACACTAACTTCCAAAGCCTTCAAATTTTTCACATAAATTCAGAGTTCATGAAAAGTGTCAGCCTGATGTTTGTTAAGAAAGAAGTCCTTTGTTCATGTACAGAACAGGGTGGTACAGAGAGCTGCAGCCCAAGCTTCCTATGTAGCTCTATCAGATGTCTCATCCCTGACCTGGCATAGGGGGGAGGTGAAAGGTTAGTCCATTCTTCATGCTCATTCAATACCTCGCTTCTCTGTTGAGTGCCAAAAGAGTATCAATTACTGCCAGTTGTGTGTTGCTTTTTGTAATGAGGACTCTTGTCCATTAAGAATTGGATTCAGGCCACAAAACCATCTCATTGAGCCTGTTGGAAAGTCATCTGATGGTGATGGCTCTTCCATCATTTCCACAATAGTTGGATTTGAAACAGGTACCTGAATTTAATGTACTTCATTACTTGAGTCATATGGCTTCCCAAATTCTCATTTGTGTTTGGAGAGGAGATGTCAGGGCAGGAACTCTCTCTATTAATACTGATAAAATAGAATGGTAATTACAATCTTTCAGTACAGCCAGGATGCCTGGTAAATCTATGCCTTTCTAGTCAGGACCTTGTTGCAAGAAAGGTCACAAAGCATCATTCAGATAAAATTGCTCTAGTCAGGCAGTGCATGCACATTCTTAATACTCCCTGCAACAATCTAATTTATGGGATACTGGAGTGAGAAGCAGGCTGTGATGGTGCTAGTGTAACAGTATCTTAGCAGCAAATAAACACTGCACAAGAAACTCTTCCTTTTAAAAACAATGTAAAGGAAAGACATTCAATCCCTTGGGCAATTTCTTTTCAAAGTATTTGCATTCTACAACACCAGAGAGATTCTCAGTGAATCACGTGTGGGGATATGGACAAATGCCATCTATAAGTTAATTAGTTTTGCACATGCATTTCACAGACATATCAAACACTTTGCCCTTGATATGACTACTTACTGGTCTGCACACAATGTAATTTTTCCTAAAAATACAGGGCTACATTTATAGATTACAGCTTTATAGATATAAGCAAGAATGTTGTACTAATATAACTTCAGCCATTTTGTAGCTTAGTGATGCTTTTGCAAAAGTTTAGCATGGGTGTCCTAGAGCCCAGGATTTGAGTCCTTCCAAACACAGGCTTTCTGCAGCCATTCCTCTGCCTCTGTACATTCTTCTTCATGAACCATATTTCAGACATGCCCTTCCTAGTTCTCTCACATGCATACATAGCAGGACTGGGATTTCACACACCCTCCCTTCTAACTCTTTGCCTCAGAAGCAAGAGGAACAGGAACAGTGATAGGTAATTCAGAAAGGAGTGGCTGGTATTAGCAAAGACAATTCCTCTACCAGCACAGACTCCACATTGGTTCACTGCTGAAGATGAGGAAGCTATGCTGGAGAAATATAATTATGTGCTTGCCCTGTGTCTGTACTCTTTTGTAGGCAATTGCTACAGGACAGTCTTGGAGACAAGACTCTGTGGTATGGAGCCTTTTGTTTCACTGCTGTGCAGCTGGTTCTGTATTCTTACTGCTGGGTTACTATACCAAAGATGCTGGCACCAAGTGTTGAGCTCCCTGTAAGCACAAGCCCACGTTGTGCTTTATGCATGTCACATCATTAGAGGCTGAAATCTGGGCCCACTAGTCTGTAAGAGCCTCAGGTCGTGGGGCTCAAATCTGGATCCAGGCTCCTCTGAAGTTTCAAGTTATTCAGGTCTATGGCTTTGGCTCTGGCTCATCTGTCCTAAAAACAAAGTGAAGTTGACAAATGTCTCTTCTAGGCAGCTGCCCCAGAGGACTGAATATCATTACGAAAAAGACATTAAAATACAAAAGGTCTTAGTAATTTGTGTAGGGTCTAATTTCCAGAAATACTATAAGAGGCCTGCCAGCACTTTGGTGAAAAGGGCCTGCAGCACAAATCTTGTTAACCAAACAGAATGAGGAACAAACAACCTCGTTTTGCACTCCCACTGAAGTCAATGGCAGGACTCCCATTGGCCTCGGCAATGTGTGAGCTGGCCTCTGCATTATGGAATATGAGCATGTTCCTTTAATTACCTGGTCAACTAGCTACCAAGGGCTTTTCAGTCAAGAAAACAACCCTGTTTAGTGCACCATTCATGTATGATATAAAAGCTGTATTATGGTCTTAAACGTAAATAGATTTAAACCTGACATTTTCTTGAATGCAAACCTCTGCGAATAGCAGTAAAACATAATGAATTTAAAACATATTACAACCCAGGGCCTGATCATCTTCATAAGAAAAAAAGGAAGAAGGAAAGAAAGAAGGAAGGAAGGAAGGAAGGAAGGAAGGAAGGAAGGAAGGAACGAAGGAAGGAAGGAAGGAAGGAAGGAAGGAAGGAAGGAAGGAAGGAA
>NC_048894.1:14900023-14924063 GCF_011077185.1 Oxyura jamaicensis | reverse complement strand
GGAAGGAAGGAAGGAAGGAAGGAAGGAAGGAAGGAAGGAAGGAAGGAGGGAAGGAAGGAAGAAAGGAAGGAAAGAAAGAAAGAAAGAAAGAAAGAAAGAAAGAAAGAAAGAAAGAAAGAAAGAAAGAAAGAAAGAAAGAAAGAAAGAGAGAAAGAAACAGAGAAAGAAACAGAGAAAGAAAAAGAAAGAGAGAGAGAGAGAGAAAGAGAGAAAGAGAAAGAAAAGAAAGAAAGAAAGAGAAAGAAAGAAAGAAAGAAAGAAAGAAAGAAAGAAAGAAAGAAAGAAAGAAAAACTAAACGTGCTCTATTCCAGAATTAAAATTAGAGAACACTGTCTATTTAGCACCAGGTCTTCATGAGGACACATATTGTAAAGCAAGTTTACTCCTCCCTGAAAATGGAATGTCTACATTGCATGTAGGGTTCTCTAGCTGCTGTGTTCATGAAAATATTTAGAGCACAAATCTTTCTAGCCTTAGTGGACCTGTGTTCAGGTAAGGGCATCCAAGCAGAAGGTGAGAGGGATGCATCTGGTGTGCTCTAAATTCATGACCCAGCTTATTATTAGAAATATGAGAAAGCAACACTACTGGTGACTACATTGCTGATTAAAGGCTGCAGATAAGTACCAATTCAGTAGTGCCAGGAGGGTGCATCATGGGCTATGGAGAAAGCTGGAGGGAACTCATTTTCTTCTCAGGTTTCTCAGAGATCACACAGATTAAACAAACCCTATAGTAATAATTTAAATCACAATTTTGACGTTAATTAATTAATTTAAAGAACATCCTGTACTGGATTCTGAGTTATTTTCATTTTTAAAATGTAATTTATGCTATGCCAATGATTAATTTTTATTTATTCTGCTCTTTTTTAGTTCAGTGATCTTGTAAAAGCTTTTAATTCTCTCCCATCTTCCTCTACTGCCAACATTGCTCAGTATAACCCAGACTTCTTAGCAAACATTGCTACACATGCCAGTATTCTGTCTAATTTTAACTAAACATTCAATAATGCTAAGCTATTTTAGTAGCTTGGGCCCACATTCTCAAAGGTATTTAAGCAGAGAACTCCTGTGAGGATCTTGGCTTTGTTACTTTCTAAAAATGCTGGAATTCCCATACGTGCTAACATGGCAATGGTAAACGAACAACTAACACTGCTGCTGTATTTACATAAACTATTATAAATTACATTCTTTCAGTGTAGAACATGATTATTAATCATCCTATTCAGTTCTGTGTTATATGCAACTAAATAAGGAACACAGTAGACCCTTTGTAATTACTTACCCTAACTTCAGTTTTAAAGCCAAACACATTGTGACCTTATACTGATTTGGGGTTTATTAAACAGACTCTTCTATTATATGAAAGAAAAGAGAAGAAAATGTTTACATACTATTTTTGACATTTATTAACCCTGTCAAAATCTCTCATACAGTAGTCAATAAAATGTGCAGTATGTACATATGGGTATAGTAATTAACATGTATGTCAGAGCAACAAATGAACTCTGTCAACACACACACACACACACACACACACACACACACACAAAAAGCAGGAGAAGGGTAAATCAAAATTGCTCTTTACTCACACAGAATCTAAATAATTCAAAAATAATCTGCTGTCCTTAAATGCTACATATTATTAAAAGCAGTAAAATATTCAGATCTATTTGCCTGATTGTTTGTGCACTAAGTTATTACCACACAAAATCCTCAAACTGATAACCCAGCTCTCCCCACCACTGCTTATTCCCCAAATCTTTTGCACTGCCTAATTTTCTCTTGCTTAATTAACACTGACACTATATTTAGAATTGTCACAGCCTAAAAAGACAATTTACGATCTATGCATTCCTTTATTAGCACTAATGGAAATAGTGCTTGGGGAAATATTAATCTAAATTTGAACATTAGTTTAGGGTCATATTTTTCTCCATCCTGCCTGGTGGATTTGCAAGCAGATGTAATACAGATAATAGACTTCAGATAACAGAGCTTTAGCCACAGGAATTCAAAACACTGGTTTTCATACAAAAATATCATGCTTTGACAGGGCTAGTCAGGAATATTTACAGGATTGCATGCCAGCAGAACACAGAAAGTGGTGGGAAAGAAAAGGTGAGGCTTTTGTTGATGTTCTTTGTAGATGGGGAGAATATAGTTTCATAAAGAGTATGGACTGCTAAAACAGAAAAACCTATACCTCCCCTGCTATGAGGCTGGTGGAAATGGGAAGTGAGAGAGGGCAAGCCCTCTGCTTTGCACTGCAAGCTCCCAGCTGCAGGAGGTGAGAGACACTTCTCTATTCCTCCTACACTGCCTGCCTGTACACTGCTCTTGTGTAGTCAGGCCCATAAAACCCATTTCTTGAGAATCTGGCCCAGACTATCTTGAGAGAATCAAGCCTTCTGAGGTTCAGCATCTAATAAATTCTGCCCTTAGGCAAGTAAGTGAATGGCCATTTAATCTTTCTGCAGCTGCTCAGCAGAGCAGCGCAAGCAGGGAGAGAAAAGAAAAAGAGGTGAACGATACAGACAGGAAACGGTTCATGCTCTTAAAATACTAGACATAAACAGGAGCTGGAAGATGGATGTAGACCTAAGAAGAAAGGCCTATGCAAATAAAAGGTAAGCTTTAGATAGGCAAGAGTCCCAAAAAGGAGAATCATAAAAGTGTCTTGGAATAAAGGAAGAAGTGGAGGGGAAAGAAGGTGAGGGTGAGGTGAAATCCTGAAAGCAGATTCAGAAATTACTGATATAACTGAGGAACCAGTGGGAGAAGCAATGAGCTTAAAGGAGGTGGACTTGGAAAAGCTGTGCCTGATGCAGAGAAAAGTTGCTAAGATACAAAGGGCTTCCAGAGGGAGGGAAATCTATGTATGTAATACATGACTCAGCATGGCTGGGAAGTCCACTTAAATAAATAAATAAACAAAAAACAAATAAATAAATAAATGTATGTATACATTTTAGAAGAGAGGAGTATCTCAGATATCTCCAACTGATCATCTGTGTGGGCACATATATCTGACATCCTCCCAGAGGACAATTTTTGGAGATCTGTGTGGAGGTCGTTAGCACAGCTTCTCTCATAAAGGTTGCTCGCATTGCAACAGCCAAATGGATAAAAATAGTCTTCCTTAATACAAATTCAGAGAGGTAATTAAAGTCCATTTCCATTATAGTAAGAAAACCCACAGATAGTTTATTACTGGAGCATTTATTATTATTATTATTATTTTAATGCATTTTTGGTCATTAGCTGTTCTTCATGGAAAACATGTTCATGCTAAAAAAAAACTTTATAATCTGCTTCAGTAGCCTGTGGTCAAATATATTTAAAACAACAACAGCAATAATGCACAATATCCTTTTTTTTTTTTTTTTTTTTTTTTTTTTTTATGAAAAGTAACCTTAGTGTCAGTGTTCCCAAACTATTGTAGATAATTTTGCCTAAAAAAATAAAAATAAAAATGCTTATTGAGTACTGCTGGCTAAACCTTTTAAAACCTCTCATTTGGGGGATGTCACCATTTCTCATCTCACTGTGCCTGAGATAATACAACTTCACACTCCTTTGGTTTTCTCAGTCTGACAAAAGGTTTTTGATATTTCTTATGAATTTTTGATTCTGCATCTCAATCACCTAGTGGCTGAATAGCCAGAAGTTTGAAAGATTCCAAGTATTACTCACCATGACTAATTTTTTCTTTAAAAGAGCTTTATGCCACATATGAGTGACTTCTTATCTGCAGTTTGCAGGGAAAAAAAAAGTACAGGGAAATAAACACAGTGATTTGTTAAATTATGGATAAAGAATGCACTATTTTATGGCTATTTATAAAAATAAAGAGCAAAGCATCAAAGAAACTTTGTTTTTGAATTCTAATGAAGGAGACAGATTATTTCCTTCATTTTTCCCCTCTCACAGTACACATAGAAAAAGAAAATTACTGAGGACAAAGAACGCAAACCCTTAAGAGCATGTTTTTTCAAGAACTTCTCCACAAATTGACCCAGGAGTTGCTAGACATGTTTGGAAAACAACCAAGCATGGGATAGTGGGAATATAAATCATGAACAGAGAGGGAAAGGCTCTTCTGAAAATGTTTTTATAGTATGAAGGCAAATGGCGAACACAGAACAGAAAAAAACAGCACCAGGTTAGACTGCTTTTCTCTACTTGGCAAAAAGCATAGGTAAAGATGGCTTAAATTGTTCTTTGAGGATTCTTTGAGTGATTTTTTCTTTTATTATTCTGCTGGAACATCTTACAAATGGATTAGAAAGGGGTGTCCACATGTCCATCTCAGTTTATTTTAAAATTTCCTTTATAATAGATACTACACCACCTGTAAATTTACAGATTTAAAAGGTGCTTGAGGATGGAAAGGCATATAACAGAAGTCCAAACTAACAGTATTTGGAAGCATGCCGATCATCATCCAAAGGAATATCTCATTTTGTACTAGTCCTATCAAATGCTTTTCACACTGTGGACACTGTTTTTACAGAAGCACTGGCTCAAGCTGGATACATGCAGAAATGACATGAAGCTGGCTGAACGGGGGGATGATTTGGATAAGTAGTCCAAACAGAGTATGTTCCTCAGTTCATTAAATGGGTGGACTTCTCTTCCACACTAGTCCAAATGCTTTTGACAGTCAGTGGAAGAAAATAAACTAGTATTTCTTCTTGCAACAGGTAGGAACTAGCACTTTCTTTCCAGCTTGAAATTTGGCCCTGCCTACACATTTAATTGGCATCTCTATCTAGAAATCACACTTCAGAGACTTCAACTTATTCAGTTTACTGCTGTCATAGGCTAGGAAGAGCACATTGCTCCAGCCTCAGCACTGTTCAGTTTCCCTCCCTCAGACCTGATCTCTGAAACTACTGGAAGCTCTGGTGACTGCTATTTCAGAGAGCATCTGCCTGTCCGTAGTCCACCGCATTGGTGAGGACCCTGTTTGCAAGTGTTGTTCAAGGAATGTCTGGCAAGTGATCATACGTGGTTTTCTTAATGTGTATGCTTGTCTGGTTTGGATAGTCACAACTGATAATGTATATTGCTTTCTCTCCTAGACAGGAAAACCCACAATTGTCCAGGGCTAGCCTTGGACAATCACCACTACAGGACTTGCACATCTGACCTAAAATCTGGCCTCTATGAACACTCGGTGAAATTCAGTCCCTGAAGCAATTATGGAAAGAGAAAGGATAGAGCACACCTGAAGGGAGCCCATTAATAATACTGCATTTTTTTTGGTTGTTTTTGTTTTTGGCAGCATTACATCCAGTCTTGATGCTTTTGGCACAAAAGAGGTCCAAGAAGTGAGTTTTTTCCCTTACAGCACAGGCAACCAGGTGGTTTCCCCAAGGCTCAGCATCAGTTGTGAAAGGGTCTGGCAGTGAATATCAATCTGATAGAGGTAAGGGGCAAATTATTTCAGCCAGTGCAACTGTGGCACATTAATGTGATTGCCAGGGAACTGAGAGCTCTGGTAAATCATTGCTCATATAGCAAAATACACTGCTAAAAGATCCCAGCAATATTTAGAGTCAGAAGTTTATTTTTTATTTTTATTTTTTCCAGAATTGCTTTTGTTTTCTTATTCCATTATTCCTATAAACATATTTTTCTTCTTTTTTTTTTTTTTTTATTTCAACATGATTGTTTTTCAAATCCTAAACAACAGAATAAGACATCATTCTGCAGCAGTATATGAGTTTGCATAGAGTAACAGAAGGAGCCATTATGATCTGTCAGACAACTACTTATTTAGGGACTTTTGAAACCACTGATAATTGACTTAGTAGAATAAAACAGCTTCTCTGGAACTGATGGAGTCTATTGTTTAAGCACTTACCACACTTGCTAGAAGTCATTTAAAAAATGTTATTGGCCCAGGTTAAACTATTACAGACATAAAGGAATGGTGAAAGTGCGAGGTGCAATGGTGCTATTTAATGCAGTTTTACTAAACTGACTTCATAAATACAGATCTGAAGACTAGGGTGAGGTGGAGCAGAGGAAGTTGCTCACAAATCTAAACCCCAATGGGCAATGCCATCAGTAACAGAGGCAGCTGGAGACTAGAAGAGACAGATTATAATATGCAAGGCACTCGGCTGTGTCAGCCTGACAACCTCTCTGTCTGCACCACAGGAGTCCTGTGAAGGTTGCCATGGGCTCAGATCCATGTGTCTCTGATGCATATTCAATACCGGACCACATCTCACTCTCCAGAACAGGACTAGTTATGCAGACATTTGAGACTGACACATGCACACAAGCAGCCACAGAAGCTGGAGCAGGGAACTGGATGCCCAGTGATATCCAGTGACCTAGGGGACTGTGTAAGTCCCTAGATCCCTGAGAAGCAGCAATATCCTGAGAAGGCATTTGTAAAATCTAAGTCTTAAAATCTAGACACCTTGTCAAACTGTGCTGTCTTATTGTAGCAGTTACTGTTCATGGAGACAGATGTGGGCTTGCTTTAATACAGCTACAGCATTGCTGTTGCATAAAGGAACCCAGAGGCTCCTCATTTCCAGTTTTATGGTTAGGACACCCTTCTGTGAGGTCAGAAATAGGGGTCTGCATCATCTCAGGCTCAGAAAGTCACTGAAGAGTCTCCCACATCCTGTGCTCCAGGCTCTGTGAATTCAGACTCTAAAGGTTGAATCTCCAGTGGGAATTCCCTGTGCTTTGTATTAGAGACAAAGAGGGGATCAGTTCCTGGTGAGAGACTAGTGCTCTGTCCCTTTCACAAGGGGACTGCAGGTAAGGACTGGCTGACATATCCTTATCCAGGTTTTCTGAGACAGGATGAGGTATACAAACCCAGTACGGTCTGGCAGCATATGGCCTGTGTGATTTATTCTCATGTGCTCCCATAGCCAGTCCATACATTTGCAAAAAATGCAGTGCAACCTAGATGGCCCATTGTCACTGTGCATATGCTGTCCTCTTCATCTGCACATTGCTGTGGACATAGTCAGGATTTCCAAACTGCTCTGATTCTGCTCTGACCAGATTGTTGGGCTTCAGGAAATCGTGTCCAGTCTGACTCTGTGCACAGTCCTCAAATGCCACTTAAAATTCCTAACTAGAAAGACAGAATATTTGTGGGTTTGACCACTTTCTGTATCTACCAAAATGCAGACTAAAAAAAGCCCCCCCAAAAAACACTAAAAAAAAAAAACAAAAAAAAAACTTAAAGAATTATAACTTTTCCCTGCAAAACCTTTTTTACTATTGAAATTGTGAAATATTTTAGAAAGATAACTTAGCACACTGTGATAATTTCAAGTCACAGTGGTAATATGGTCATCTTCTTACCTGAAGTACAGAAATGTTAATGGAGATGCATGTGCTTATTGAAGATGCTGTCAGATATTATTAAAGAAAACAGACCTATCTTTTTCAAGTTTGCAGCATGGCACTGGGAATAGAAATAAACAAATTATAAGATCTGAATTTACCTTTACTGTGTTTGTACAAATTCAACTCACTTTGTTGACTTCAGTGGAATTACTGCAGATTTACACTGAGAAAAGAGCTTAGATTTCTATCTACCTTACTTAGATTTCTATCTACACACAAAAAAATAAATGCAAGTCTCCAGCTCTGAATGTCCTTGACTTTCTTTAAGGAATATTAGATAAAACTGGCTCCAGCTGTTGTATCTTGACCATGATACCTCAGTTGCAACATAAATATAACAAAAAATTAATTAGTCCCACCAACAAAATCACTAACTTTGTTGTATGCTGAGAGTGAAATAGCTCTCCTCTGTATGACAATGCCAATTTTATGGGTTAAGCCTTGGATTCTTGATGTAATGAAAACAATATTTATTGAAGAGGCCATTTATCAGCTAAAGACAATAAAGGCCATGACTAAATTCACAAGCTGTCTGAGACAGATAAAACAGTACTGGTGTTATGAGCATCTTGGCAACACTGTACAAATACATCGTGCTGACACTCTTCAGATATATTTACTTACATGGAAGTAAATATACACCTGTATCTTAAAACCGGATGTAAGGCAAAGTAAAAACATATTAACAATATGAAACTTAAAGAGACGGTGCTTTTCTACTGCCATTTCCCATGAAAACAATCTGTGTAAAGGGGTAAGAAAATCTCTTCCACTGGAAAAACAGGTCACACAGCTTTGGGAACAGTCTGAGTGATCCACCCCTAAATCTTGTGGAGATAGACTTATCTGACAGGGACATCTGTGTTATAGCAAGCACCAATCTCTGATCACTGACCATGACCAGCTTCTTCAAAGCAACACCAGGGTTCCCTTTGGATGTCAGTACCTCTCCCACCATTAAGGGATCATAAGTGCGTAAACCAGTGGTTATGAAAGAACATCATTGCTTCCACCTGTATTACATTTCTATCATAAAGTTCATAAAGCCTCAGTACTCATTCCTTTGGACCTGTTGTTAGCAGAAGAAGCTCCAGTCCAAATCCATTTCTTGGTCGTCATTCTGAACAGTGGCCTTTCCCTGTAGGATGAAAATAGCTTTGCTCAGAAGAGCCCTTCAAATGCACCTACTGGGGCACAGTCATGTCAGCTCTTACTGTAGGCTTTTATAATGAACTTTGCTTGTATAAGAAGCTGTTTTCTCTTTTCATTATTCTTGGGATTAGCCAGGAACATTGATATGTTCTTCTGCTGAAATTGCAACAACTGTCTAGGAGTTGCCCCAAATGCAGGACCAAGAATGAAAAAGGGAGAAGAAGGTAAGAGAGGGGGAAAGGGAAAGGGACAATAATAAAGCTAAAAACAACTTATTTCATTTTTTCATGCCTTTGGTGTGTTGTTTGTTGTTGTTGTTGTTGTGTTAGCTTGGTTTTTTGTTTGTTTGTTTGTTTGTTTTATATTTAATGAGAAATAGAAATCTCCTGGAAAGAAAGGTGACTTTAAAAAGAACTTTATGCAGAAGTGGTGAACAGTATTGGAAATCCATCAACCTCTGGTAACATAAGGCAAATTTAAGCCATAAACAATTTGATCTGGACTGGAATTATGTATGTTCTTTATGGAATCATCACTGGCCAGAATTCATTTTTAAATCAAATATTCAGCAAAAGTATAGCACATAAAATTTATAGGTAACATGACTTGCTCTCTGTCTTTTCTTCTTTCTGTTGTCACTAAGTGTAATCATCACCTACTATCATCAGTTAAGCCTTAATAGCAAGTATTGGATCTTACTGCTTATTTGCAGGACAAGTATATGTAAATTTATGTAAACATTTATGTAAATCAAGTTCATCTCTCAGGCTGTCAGATTTGCAAATGTTGTGTTTTTCAGCACAAAAGGCTAAGCAACTATGGCCTAGAGTGATTTTTTATAGATGTGTATAAAAGGGATACTAGCATTATCGTAAGTGGTGGTACTCTAATGTTGCTTATGACTATTTCTTAGTATTAATTATGTAGGGACAAATCAGTTTGGAAAAAAGTAATGAGTGTAAACTGAAGCAGAAATGTTAACCTCCAGCTTCTATAACTGCTCTGGTAAGAATCATTGCCTGACTCCACTGCCCACCATGACTTACCCTCTGCTCCAGATACTTCTCTTGTTATTCTACCCTTCTGTTGGTCTTAGCCAAAAAGTCAACCAGCTCTAGGCTGGCTGCTGATATCCGATGTTAGATGCACAAAATGATCTGGTGCAAAAAATGTACAGGTTCAAAGTATTATGCAGACTTTGCAACATCTGTTACTGTTCCACAAACAGTTTGACGGGACAAAAGCAGGAAGCTCAATGGGATTTGTTTGAAGGACTGTAAAGTTAAGAGTAAAAGGAAAGTCTCAAAAAAAGGTAGGAAGGAACCAGAAGAGCCCACATGAGTCAGTCAAAACATGTACAGAATTTAGAATTTCACTAATAGATACAGCTGGATGCAAGGTCATAAACAAAGTCAAAGATATGACAAAAGGGCACATATCAGTGAAGATTCTCCCTTGAAAGAGAGATCTATGACAGAAGAGAAAAGGTAGTAGAGGAACCAGAAAAAAACTTGGGACACTTCCAAGTAATCTTACCGTTCCTACAAAAAAAGAGTGCTAAACTTTTTAAGGTTTCCATCTCTTAAAAGGAATATGAATAACAGCCATAATAATCTGAAATGGAAAAAAATTGTCTCTCAGTAGATGCTAATTAAAAAGCAGTATATTATTGCTGCCTGCTAAATATTGCCAGAGATACAGGGATCTATTAATCGGAGAATCTATTATCTGTTAGTTATATTAATTCTACAGTTTTATCACACGAGATCTATCAGGCTATAAATTATACAAAAAAAATATAAAAACTTGATTATTTAAGTAGGCCCAGGTGAATGGGAAAATTAGGGAAGAGCAAAGTCTCACTCTCTTGAAGCTAACAATCATGTGATGATTGAAGTGACTTGGCCCTAAAATTCCAGCTCAGAGATTTGATATTTGTTAGTGAGATTTTAAGGCCACCTACTGTTAATTTACTTCCATAAATGTATAAAAACCTTGTTTAAAACCACACCTGAAGACATAAAGAATAAACTTGTTGGTGGTGTGCTCTCTGCTCAGATAGATCTGCTTGAGAGTAGGAAGGCACTGTAGGATGATCTGGATAGGCTGGACCAATGGGCTGAGGCCAACGGCATGAAGTTCAACAAGGCCAAGTGCCAGATCCTGCACCTGGGGCACAACCCCAAGCAGCACTACAGGCTGGGAGATGAGTGGTTATAAAGCTGCCTGGAAGAGAAGGACCTGGGCATATTGGTTGAGAGTCAGCTGAATATGAACCAGCAGTGTGCTCAGGTGTCCACGAAGGCCAACAGCATCCTGGCTTGTATAAGAAACAGTGTGTCTAGCAGGGCTAGGGAAGTGATTGTCCCTGTACTCGGCTCTAGTGAGACCGCACCTCGAGTACTGTGTTCAGTTTTGGGCCCTCGTTAGAAGAAGGACATTGAGGTGCTCGAGTGAGTCCAGAGAAGGGCAACGAAGCTGGTGAGGGGTGTGGAGAACAAGTTTTATGAGGAGCGACTGAGGGAGCTGGGATTGTTCAGCCTGGAGAAGAGAAGGTTCAGGGGCGACCTTATTGCACTCTACAGGTACCTGAAAGGAGGCTGTAGCAAGGTGGGGGTTGGTCTATTCTCCCACGTGCCTGGTGACAGGACAAGGGGGAATGGGCTAAAGTTGCTAGTAAAGTGTCAGGGGAGGTTTAGGTTGGATATTAGGAAGAACTTTACTGAAAGTGTTGTTAGGCATTGGAATGGGCTGCCCAGGGAAGTGGTGGAGTCACCGTCTCTGGAGGTCTTTAAAAGACATTTAGATGTAGAGCTTAGTGATATGGTTTAGTGGAGGACTTGTTAGTGTCAGGCCAGAGGTTGGACTTGATGATCTTAGAGGTCTCTTCCAACCTAGATGATTCTGTGATTCTGTGAAAACTACTGTGAAATCTCCTTTCTCTTGGATGTGTTCATTTAACTCCTACCAGTCCTATAACTTCTCTGAGATGGAGTCAGCTTGGCTCCTGTTTTACACATTTTCTGTGTGTGTCAAAATAATACACTATACAAAAGAGTCTTCAATAACAATGTGGAAACATAAATGTTAAACTGGATGAAGGATGGTACAGCTATAGAAAATGAACTGGAGAATGAACCAGTACTGGAAGTCACCTAGTATCCATTTCCATCTATTATGTTAAGATGAATCATACCAAACCATCATACATATTTGATGACCTGTTTTTTGTTGTTGTTGTTGTTTGTTTTTGTTTGTTTGTTTGTTCCTTAACAATTTCCTTGACAATTGCTTAAATTTCTTTATAGACAGAAAATTTACTTCAAATTACCTAAGTAAACTTTGCAACTTAATTCCATTTTTATTGTGATTGTTATTATTTTATGGATCACAGTAAACAGAGAGAATATTTATTCTCTTCTGTCGGAATTTACATGTTTACAAAGATATGTATTCAAATTCCACTTGGGAGAGTGAACACGTTTCTAGCTAATGTCTTTAAAAAAATAATTAAAAAAATTAAACATTTAATTAAATTTAAAATTTAAAATATTTTTTTTTTAATTAAAAAAAAAAAGGAGAAAGTGAGAAAGCTAGAGTAAAGGAAACTACGTGTATATGGACAAATTCCACAAGAGGCTCAAACTCAAAAAGTGGAAACGATAATAAAGAAGACCAGAAAGGACCACAATTCTAGATTTATTAAAACCAAAATCACAACAAACATGCAAAAAAGATTTGGAAAAACTAATCTTTAGTGATACAGAAGCTATTTCTTTTTCAAACCTATCAGAATAAGAAAGCTAGTTTAGTTCCAAGGTATGGTTAAGAAAAAATAAGAATATTCATGTAATATAAGTGATCGCAGAAAGGCTGACTGATTTGTTCCTATATCACAGCCGCACTTAACAATGAATGAGGAAATCTTTCAGTTTGATGTGCCAGTTAAAGAGTTTTAAGATAAATTGATACACTTAATAATAAATTGATAGAACCTAGTAGCACTCTCTAAAGAATTTATATATATATATATATATAATTTTTGAACTGCTAATTGACACTGGTGATTATTGTTTACATCTGTCATTTTCAGAAAAACAGTAGATATTTTTTAAAAAAACAATGAATAAATTTGGTAATATTGTGAGGAATATGACATATTTGGCAATAAGCTTTTGATGGAAGTCATATATTTATTATAGTTCACTAAAGAATAAATGAACTTGTGGATACGGCTGATCCAAAGGATATAATGTGTGCAGATTATCAAAAAGCATTTGACAAAACTTCTTTTAAAGAAACTAAGCACTCAAGGGATAACAGAGGAATTTTTCTTATGGATTAATGGCTGATCAAAGAAGGTTAGAAACACATGACATATTTACATAATGGAGAAATTGAAAAGGGTTAGGTACCTCATAAGTGACCAAAATCTTCTTAAGATCAGTACTGGGACAAACGAAAGTTCAGCAGTATGGATCTGAAAATGAGGATGAATGTGTTGTCTGTCACTGTTAAGTCTCTGTATATTATAGAACTTTTTGACATAGTCTGTTTTGAAATTGACTCTGAAGAGCTACAGGAAGCTCCTCCTGTCATGAATAAGTACAGAATAACTTAGCATTTTAATAAAAAAATAAAAATAAAAATCTGTGTCCGTGAAAGACAATGGCTGTGCACAAAAAACATAAGCTTTTCTCCAAGTACACAGGCATGGTAAACAGATTTTTAACAGATACTATCACTGTGGATAATTCTTTGAATGCAGCAGACTAATACTCAACAATAATGAAAAGGCTAAATAGAAAACTGAGCAAAACAAGATTAATGGGGGGAAAATCACTTTTAGTTGACCAATTTACATTTATTTATTTATTTATTAAATGTATGAAGCTATAAAAAACACTTCAGGTCACCTACTCTAAATTTGGAAAGTTATCCTGCTTATTTAAATACTTCAGAGGTAGTGTTACAGAAGCTAATCACTAGTTAATACCAACATTACAATGAAAATTGTACTCGCTTTCATTTCATTACAATGAATATTGTCCATATTGTACTTAGTTAGTACAACCTTCCTCTTGAAAAATTCCTACCCACCCAGTCATTCCCAAGCTTATTGTAGATATTTACTTTTTTATGTGTACTAAAGTTTTTTATCTTTTTTACTGAAGTGTTTCTAAAAATTCTGGTTGAAAACAATCAGTAAGTGAGACTGCCTCTAGTCTGTCACTACTATCACTGGAACAGGATGGTATGCTCCTTGTTGTCTTATGGCAAACATGGAGGAAAGCACTGGCCTTGAGTGTTCAGGACTTTCACCCCCACATCTACTTTTTTTATGATGCTCCTGCCTAGAAATATTTGTTCTAAAGACAACTGACCACACAGTTATAATTTTAAATGCTTTTTTTTTTTTTTTTTTTTTTTTTTTTTTAAAAAAAAGTGATTTTTCACACTACCAAGACCCTGAGGTCTCTCACAGGCCTTAGAACCTCCCCTCACCCCACCTCAGCCCAGCCCAGGGCCATCAGTCCTTGCCCCAGTCCTGGACTGCCATCTCCAGCCCCACAGCTGTACCCTACAGCACTTGTGCCATGGGGCCAACTAGGCCCCTAGGGCCTAGCCCCTAGGGCCAATGTTCCACCCACCCCCAAGCAGTGCCTGATGCCCAGGGCGGGGGCTGCCCCAGTGCCCCCTGGCTGCCCTGTTCCCAGATGGGGCAATGTGATGGGCCCTGCCTGCCAAGCCCTGCCCTGACTCCTCAGGGAGCCCTTAGCCCCTGGCAGCTTTCTGTGAGGCCCACGGCTCCCTGACACCTATGTTTACTTTCTCCACTATGTACACCAGAGACAGAGAAAATGTAGTTAATATTACTCCCATGAGAAAAGTCACTTTCTCCTGTATAAGTCCCACCAGCATTCCCTATGAGACTATAAAATTCCAGACCTGAAACCTATTTGAAGAAGGCAAATAGGCATCTTTCTCCGAGTCCAAGAGGGGCACAAAAGCAGATATTCATTCACATGAGAGCTGGGTCCTCTGGTTTTCTTATTCTTCTGTGCAGGCCCATTGTACCTTGTTAAACAGTAGTCTCATCTTTACCCCCAAAATGTCTATTTGTCAAAAAACGCATAGTGATTTCTGTGTATAAATGTATATTTTGGCATGGCATCTTGAACTTTTAAAGTATTACATTAATACATAACAACTCATAAACATCTCGTCTCATTAGCCAATCTTGAATCAATCATTCCATCTAAATCATAATTAAAATGAGGAATAGTAACTGGACTTCCTACTTCAGTTTTATGTTTGCATAATACAGTTAAAATTAAAAAGAACTTCCCTAGTACATGTCAGGACTGGTGTTCTCTTTCTTTTTGGAAGTACTGATACTCATAAACTTTCCAGCCTATTGCAAGTTAAGAAGACCAAATGAAAGAAAAGTATTGACCAATCAGATAACTGTCTAAGGCACTTAAATGTCATGTTTTGTAAAGAAAATACAACTAGAAAGATGGTCTAAGACAGAACAGACTGAATTCCAGAGAGGAAATCCCATCACATGTTGCAGAACAGTGAGAGATAAATATTGAGATAAGTGATTTTTGCTAGAACTTGAATGGTACCTTGAAAAGTACAATATATATAATCTAGTTCTAAACTTTGTTTCCAAATATTATTTCTTTAAAATAAATGACAACTTGGCAACATGACTTACAATGCCTTACAATAAATAAACAGAAATGAAGATATTTAATTAGTGGAAAAGAACTTTGACAAATGCCAGGAAATAATTTCACAAGCAAGGTGTAGTTCTACCCATGTTGCAAATAATTAGTAGAAAATGCTCCTTTAAAAATGCCAAATTTATTATTCCTGGATAAAGCTGACTGCCTTATTGTCTACTTTATAAGCCATTTATAGGTTATGTCTACCTTTTAATTCCTACAAGGAAATGATATGATTTTAATCCTGTTAAATATTAACACTCTTTTTGACCTTGTATTTTATGAAAATACATTTTAAATGTTACAATTTTTGATAGCACCGCAGCTCTAATTTTACTGATTAATATGCACTGGGATATGTAAGTCAGGCTGTAAGCTAGTTAAAATAAAAAAGTGTTTCTTGTGCTTTGGTTGCAGCTCAAAGAATAGCAGGTGGTCGCTGTTTACCCTGCTAAAGCGAGCAATTCAGTTAGAGAAAGCTCATTTTGGACCAAAGCTGAACTCCATGCCTGAGTGATTCGTCTCCTAACAAAGCAGCTGAGAGTCTCATTGGCATTGTTTCATTTATGTGAGAATTAGCTACTGGTGATTGCATGTCTGTTTTTTAAAAATATTCTCCAGACATGTTTGTTGATGATTCTCAATCTAAAAATTTGGGAATAATCTCTTAATGGGTCCACACTTACCAGGTTGACTTTATCAATGAGAGTGAACAAAAAGTGGCAAAGAAAGGAGCAAAGAAGCAACATCCTCTCTCCCTGACAGCCACCCTTACTGCCTGGTGAGCACCACGGAGGCAGTAGGCATATATATATTCATTATGGAAAGGAAATGTAACTTCTCAGTGTGATGCCAGAGGAACTAGACAGGAATCCATGCTCAGAGAGCACAATGTCAATCCTGTCACAATGCATACTACTGTGACCACTACTAGTTCTTGGACAAAAGGTTTAAACAAGCTGAGATATAAATGCTATTATTTTTGTAGGTAGCAGATTCCTTGGCATACACTTGAAAAAACTCTCCTGGAAAAAATGGTGTTTTTTTTTTTTTTTTTTTTTTTTTTTTTTCCTTGTATGGATCTGCTTTGCAGACAGGAGAATTTCACCCTACGCCTCTGAGGCCTGGCTGTATTAAACAGGGGTAACTCCTCTCTCATCTACAGATTGTCAGAGCTCCTTAGAAAAAGCCCTTCACATGCTCAGAGCCAGGCTTCTCTTACCATGCCAGAGCAACATGAAAACTATAGGTGTCTAATTTCAGCTTCTCACAGGCTACCAAAAAAGTTAAAAATGTTGCATGTCTCATGAAGCCACCTTTATATATATATTATGTATATATATATACACCCTCCTGTGATCCTCAATATATGTACCTTGCTCTGATGCTTAGATTATTGTAGCTGGTCAGCTAGTAATTCTCTCAAGTCATTTACTGTGGGGAAATGGGAAAATGGTAAAAGCCCTTATCTGGATTAATTTTAGGTACCTATGATTTAGAGGTCACCAGAAACATATTATGTGGGTTCTATTCAAGCAAAGTTAAATGATAGAAGTTTTAAAAATTCAGCTCTCAGCAAACTTGAGATGGTTTTGACAATAACTTTAGTGGAACTGTGGAACTAAACCTTTTTTATTTAACATACATATCTATGATCACAAGTAAAAATGCCAAAGTTCTTTGAAAGATATTTGTATTTTGAGAACATTTCAGATTGCGTGAGAACAATTAATATTTAAAAACTTGTGAGAAGTTGTGAAATTTACAGTTATAGAATCAAACTAATAGCTAATATAAACTGAATTAACCCTTTGATGTATGGAATATTTATCTAAAATTTTCTGGAACATTTGAAATTTTACTTTAAACAGGGTCTGGTTATTTATCTCCATTGAACATTTTTATTTTTAACAATTTTTCAATACAAAGTTAATCATATAGTATTTGACAGTTTGCTACCATTTAAGAAACACATTGCAATCTTAGCTAACACACTTACCAATGAGAGGACTGTGCAATCTAATCCATCAAAAGCAAAGATAGAAACTTGTCTTTTTTCTTTTATGCTAGATCACAAAACAGTCTCCTGTAGCTCTTGAAACATCAAACAAGATTCATTCCTTTTTGTAACTTATTTTTCTCTTCTATTTAATAGCAATAAAAAACAGTGAACTCCTTGGTAAAGCAGTTTCTGACCAAATGATAAAAAATGCCATGTGAGAACTAGGTATTATTACTAAATCAAGATCCAAAATATTGACCCATACAAAGAACCTCTGGCTTATTATGCCTTCAAACTTGAAGTCCTTCCATTGACTTCCAATGAAATTCTTCATTAGTGTTAAAAGTTTGCCTGATAACTGAGACACTTTCTTGGGTTCATATGTTTTAGAACTACTGGAGTGACACAGTCCATTTCTCCCTCTCTGATCTGCTGACTCATTCATTTCCTCTTACCAGTGAAGATAAGAGGAAGTCTGCTGGGTTAGAGCTTTTACTGTTCTTGTCCTATGCATCTGGCTCTGCTTCCTTTAGAGATTAGACTATTTCCAGCTGGTGAGCTTTTAAAATAGCAAATTAAAATCTCTTTTTCCTTGATAAAGCATTCGATTACTGAAACATCAGGATTAGGTATAACCTCTAAAGTTATTGTAAAAGTTTTTTTTTTCTTCTCTCCTTTAATATTTCTTTTTTATTCACCCTTGAAAGAATATGAAAATCATTTGTGTTTCCAGCATATATACACGGTCAAATTCCTTGATCTTTTCTACTGATTCCCTTGTGAAGATTTTTGCTTTTGCAGTTAGAAGTTGGGACACTTTCCTCTCTCACAAGTCTTTGTGATAACTTAAAATATACACCAGTAACAGAACTTTCAGCAGTGTGTATGTTCACAGAGTTTGCAACCTTCTCTGCAGATTAGCAACTGACAGAAAAAATCACACCTATTAAAAAAATATCAGCAACTGTAAAACCCACCGAAGGTCTCTTTGAAATGGTTGGAAGAAGTGGGGATCTTTTGCACTGTTTTTCAGTGATGACTCATAGCAGATGTTGGGCGACCAGCTTTGCTGGCACATGAGTGACATGTAGGAAGAAAAGAGCAAGATGCCAAGAGTACAGGAGGCAAGGCATGACTTGACAGGTGGTTAGGGACTTACTCAGTCTCTGCAGAAGGGGAGTCAAAGGAGAAAGGAAATATGGGTTGGAGAGCTTTGTTTCATTGCTTTACTGCAGCTCAAGGCTTTCCAGCAGCTCATTCTAACCTAGCTGTTGTTTGGAGTCTGAAGATTCTTTGAGCTGTTTGACATAAGATTGGGTCTGGACACTGGCGTACTTTTTCCTTTAGGCTGCTAATCAGAAATTTGGTCATGAATCTACTGTCAGCATTGGACTCTTGTTTTAATGGCCTGTGCTAGAAACTGGAGTTTAAACCCTCATGAAGATATTTTTCCTCCCATGGGCGCTCTATTGATGGATTTAGACCTAAAGTTTACTCTGAGATATCTTCGTAAATTTTTACTTGGAGATCACATTGACTGGGGTCATCCAGAACAGTCTGAGAGGCCCAGAAACTAGGCAGAGCCCACACTGGAAGAGTCTCAAGCAACAGCTACATGACTGCAGCAAAAATGTGCTAAAAACTCTAATACCACTGCTATATTGGAAGCAAAGAAGAGGTATCTTACACATAGGATTTAAAAAAAAAAAAAAAAATAGTTGCTTTAGGCTACAGATATCTAGAGAACAATCCAACCTTGGCTCTACTCCATGACTGACATGAGATCCTTGTGAGAAAAATCAAACTGCTTTCAGAACAACATGGTCTGTGCTGTGTGGAGGTAGTGCAATAACTTCCCAGCAGAAACACCACATTTTTTTCTGCTTCATTTTTGTCCTTGTCTCTGCAGCAGTGAAGAGATTGGTGACATTTGGGCCATGACTTTTAGGCTGAAAACATGAGTTTCACAGCTATTAAATCATAGCAGGAGGTATGAGGTCCTGTGCAAATGGAAGAGTTACTTCAAGCCCAGGCAAGCAGCTTTGCTTATAGCAGCAGTGATATGGTTAGTATTAATGAGACCATCAGCTGGTACAGGTGGGCTGACCAGCTTTGCTTTATATTAGCTCTTTCATTTGTGATGAAGCTTGTTGACAAGGTCAAAGTGAGACTAAAATTATAGGTTTTATCTGTGTGTACCCACATGTATGTATATTATATATGCACATATAAACATTTCCAGTCAGAGCACAATGTGAGAATGGACTTTATCTAGTAGCTGATTTTTCCTGTACTGATGGATGAAGTCAGAGCAGTTATGCATATCCCTTTGGCTATCCATGGGATACTGTTAAAATACGTGGTATGCATTGCTCTGCTCTTATACTAGGAAGTCCTAGTGAGTAATGTCAGACAATTTGTTTCTCGCCTCTGAGGACTACTTTCTTTGCAAGAGTTTATCCTGCTCTGTTTCTCTTGCTCTGCTTGAAAACAAGCTATTGAAGGTGCTGGTATGAACACCTGGTTACCTTGCCTTCAGTGCACAGACAGGCTTGCTTTATCTTTTCTCTTTTCTGCTCCAGATGGCACTGTTAAATGCTTGTTCCTGGGTTTGGCTGGTATTCTCACATAGATACTAGAAAGTTAAAGCTTGTATTGGGTGGCATTTGCTTTATTGGTATCTTCACAATTAGATTTACCTTCCCTTAAGTGGCTGAGTAGGGCATGGGAAAAGGGGAGATTGTTCCTCCCCACTGGGCAGCTGAGCATATTTGGGCACAACGGGATCGAGAAACTGCAGGATGAACCTTTCAAAGGAACAGGGAACTGGATGTTTGCAGCATGGTGCTGTGAGAAGCCATCCAGGCCTTAGAGATGATGACAACAGATTTCCTAGTATCCAAAGGGTACACGAAAGTGTTTTCTGCTACTCCACAGTCATGGAGTTGCCTGGAAGCAAGGATGCACTGGATGAGGAAAGAGTCTGTGTGCACAAGTTTTAACATTTAATTAATTTAATGTAATTTAACATTCATTTGTCCTTGGTTATGTTGAGCTTTCTTTATTTGAAATGTTACTTTTTTGTTGTTGTTCAATTGTTTCCCCAGATAAAAGCTAGCTGTTCTTTCTTTGACCGTCTTTGAGGATTCCCCTACAGAGCAAAAGTCTAAACCCAACCCCAGCATCACCAGTGTGTTAACCTGTCACAATGCTGAAGAGTATTAAAAATCAGACAAAACAGGGATTATTACAAATAATATTTCTTCCTGTTGGATTGCAGGTGTTTGTCAACCATTTTTTATTTTATTTTTATTTTTATTTTTATTTTACCAATGAATAGTCTGATTTGATTCCCAGTTATTTCTTGATTGTCTTAGGAGTATCCAGAACACTTTTCTTACCTTTATATGTGGACAAGAAGGTACAATCTTCATTCATAGGTGCAAAACACAATCAAATAGTTTAAGTAAAATCTGCTTCTTAAATCTTTCAAAATAATTTTGTTGGTGCAGAGGAAGGGATTCCATCTGTTCACTGAAGAAATGTTGAAATGATTATATTTTCAGTACCCTGTGATCTATGTTGATTGCTTATTGATTTTTGGGTGGAGTTTAGAGTGTTGGTTTGGATTTACGGTATACTAACTGGCTTAATTTCTCCCTTGAGAAACTACTTTTTTCTTTATGCTGCACTGATGCAGCAGAAATCTGTGCAGACCCACACTTTATCTTTTGAGATCTAATAAAATAGAAGCCTGCCAGTGGAAGATTATGGTTCTTGAGAGGCTCTGACTTTAGAACTTACCCAACTTCTCTGAGAAGAGCAGTCCTCTAAGAAAACCTGACTATAAGGTGCCCACGTAAAACTTGCCATTTCTGGGGTGCTTTTCAGAAATAATTTATTGTTTGAGCAAGACTGTTGGACTTTGCTTTTGTGCATTGGAAAGATTAACCTACAAGTACTCAAACCTGTGGTTCCAGTAAGTCTGGCTATTTCAGAACTGAAGCTTAGCTGAAGCTCAGCAAACAGCGTGTAAAAATAAAACAGGCTCATTTGCTTAGTTTTTGAGATAAAAAAGGCTCAAGGTTATCAGAGAAGATAGTGGAAATTAGGAGATACTCATTGTTTGAATAATGTATTAGGATCCTGGGACACAAATTACAAAAAAAATCAGAAGGTGGAAACAGCAGAAAGGGTGAAGAATACATGCAGAGACACAGACCCATTATCAGAGCCCACAAGGCAATACCATTTTATTTGATTTCTCCATTTTCCCCCAGAGATGGTAGCTGGAGCATGATTATATATTTCCCATACTCTTTCACCATTTTCTTTAAAAGAGTAAGAAAAAAAAAAAGAAAAAAAGAAAACAAGAGAGAGAGACCTGAGAAATAAATGGGTAGAAAATAATGTTCAAGGGAAAAATAGAAAATGAGAAATAAACTACTAGGTCTTGATAAAAGGCTTAATATTTAAGTGAAAATAATTGTAAGAAAATAATAATTATTAAAAGCATTGCAAAGTTCCTGCTTGAATAATAGATTCTTTTACAAGGTAAGCTTTCTGGGTCAGGTTCTGCTTTCTGCTATTCTGCAGTACATAAAGAACTGTAAAAAGCAGCCCTAATTGTGTAGTTGCAGATTCTCTTGGCATATGGGTACAACATGACATCCAAGGGATTGCACTGGATGATGTGCTACAGATACATTAGGAAAAGGAAGTGAGGCCAGCTGTGTAATTGTTCCTCAGGACATCTCAGTCCCAGCCCAAATCGGAGTCCCTGGGGGGGTGCTCATCTGTTCCCGGAATCCTATTGTATCCCTGCTATACCCAGCTTTCCAGAGATATATATATAGCAGGATCCTTCACGCTCCTCTCACAATGGACCCATGTGCTATTTGGCCAGATTCAAAAATCATGTCCTTTATAATGCATTATTATGGAGAATATTTAAGAAGCCAAAAACATTTAGCTATTTTCTCCTACTTGGTCTGCATAGGAAAAAGAAAGGTTTTGTCTGAAGATATACATCACATTTCCAGCTGCTCTTTGCTGCATCAAGACAGCCACTGGGAAGACAGAGTCCCTAATAAGAAGCAGGTAATCAAGTCATCCTTACACTCATTCTCAAGAAGTCTGTTACGGGCTTAGCTTTTCAAAATAGATCTGTTTGTCATTGCAGGAGGAATTATATATCCCACAAGTGGAAATGCAAAGGGGCCCTCAAAAAGAACAGGTAATCTGAAATGAAAGTCATTCTGACCCTTTAACTAGTAGTGGCACTGCCACACATCTTGCTGCAAATGAAGACTGACAAATTGTCTTAGCAGGATACAGGCTTTCAATTTGCTGTGATCTCACATCTTAGCATTTCCAGGCTACAAGGATGAAACATGCATTTGACAGCTGTTATAGATGGACCTGTCCAAGGCAGGTGTGGGTTCAGCTGGAGAAAGGGAAGAAACGGGGGCTCCTGAGTTTACCATTAACTGGCAAAAGGAGTCCTGCACATTCCTTCGCTTGCTCTGGGGAAAGGCCAGGAAAAGGTTTGGGAAGCTGAGAGCACTGAGATGTTATAATTAGTATGAGTTCTTTTGCCAGACATTCAGATTCTAGAAAGCAAGCCCCTCCAGGTCCACTTGGAAAAGTTTGCAAACTTTTCTCTGTTTTCCTCTTAGATTCAAGGGGGAAAGCAGGTCTGAAAGCTGCCAGTACTTCTTTATTGGAATCAGCTGTTCTTGCTGAGGCTGAGCTCAGCCATATAAACAAAGAGAGAAAGAAAAAGAGTTCTGTGAAGGCAAAACCAAAAATAGCTTGTTTGAAATATTCTTCTCCTCTTTTTCTCTCTCTACATCCTTCAGTTGATTTAACTTAATTAGGATCTGTTTGGTCTCATGGATTTTTTTTATTATTTTTATTTTTAAAAAGCAGACGTAAAAGAAATAAAAGATGTTTTGCAATGCTGGGCTTTGGTTTACCGAGTTCTGTTTGCCAAGATAAGCCTCAAGAGAGACAGCACCTCATTTTCACAAATATCCCTGGAGACAGCAGGTGCTTTATGAAATGTCCGCATTTGCATCTGGCAAGTTCAAATAGCCAAATTAGTCAAAGCAGTACTTACCCCCTAAATCAAATATCTAAGATCCTTTCCAGTTATGTCCCAGATTAGGAAATGTCTTGGAAATGGACAGCTGTCCGGTTGTGTTTCCATTTGAAAATATCAGCTATGAGCTAAAATCTGTCTGAGTCGAAGGAAAGATTCCCACCAACTGTGCCTGATCTTTCTCACTGCAACATGGGATATTTTCCTTGGGGTTGATGGAATATTCGAGGCAGCTGATCAGAAATCTCCAAAATTAAGGGACCAAGAATGGGATTTCTGAAACACTCAGTTGACCAGACATTTGCATCGTTTTCTGGGAGGATGATAGCAATCTACCCAAAGACGGGAATATAAACAGACATTTAATGAAGACAGTTTGCATTGAAACTCTCTCTGGTCTGTTAAGAATACAGAAAATAAAGATGGATTTGTTGGAAGTGACTGTACTGCAAACAAACAAGTTAAGATTCATGTCAGTTAACTTTAGCTGCCCACAGAGCAGACATCTGCAGGCAAGCTGCCCACCACAGGCTTCCATGAGAACTAGACATAATGACCAGATATCCACTATTATAAGTGCAGCCTGGGTAAGTCACTGTAAATGTCTGCATTTAGCAGAGGAAACCTCCTTCCAGTGACTGACAGTGACAG
>NC_048894.1:14880456-14899923 GCF_011077185.1 Oxyura jamaicensis | reverse complement strand
GGAAAGGAAAGGAAAGGAAAGGAAAGGAAAGGAAAGGAAAGGTCTGTGTCAAAAGGCTGATCAACAAATCATCTGGAGCTTGACCCACATCTGTAGTGGTTGAGCTGGTTGAGGACATCTTTTGTTATTCTACCTCACTCCTTAATCCTGTTTAATTATTGATTTCCCCCTCCCATGAAACTTGTGTCTGCTGTAGGCAAACTCCTTTGACTGCCAGCAATCCAAGTACATTTGGTCTGTCTGCCACACATGGACAGACCATTCCTTGGAAGTCCCATTCATCAATTGATTTCTGTAGGTGCTGGGTAAAATGAACAATAAACCTTCTGAATCACAAGAAAAACACATTTGTCTGGGACAGAACCAGACACTGAATACTTGGACAAGGCTTTAAAACAAACACATAATGCAAGTACAAAAAGAAGGCTTTATATGCTATTCTGCAAAGAGAGCTGAGTCTACCAGCTCTTGCTGGATTCAGTTCCTACTTGTATCTCAACTAAGCAAGGTTCTCAGTGGCTCCGTTCACCAACACACTTTGAGGTGCCTACCCTGAAAGGTGAGTGTAATAAGCAGATGTGTTTGTTGTTGTCTTGTGTTTGTTACACAAGAGAGTGCAACAAACTCTCCTCTTTCAGTAGCCTGTGAGTGATGTTCTTGATCTCCCAAACATTTCTAGTGTATCATATTCACAAATATTTCTTCCTGAGAGATGTGAAGCCTGAGAGTTATTTTCTGGCATAACTGCTGGTGCTCTAGATAGGCATCTTGAAGCCCCAGACATTTCTTAGTGTGGGATACACTGCTTTTTGAACAATCCTCCTGTACTCACGATGGGAGGGAAAAGAGAAGGGAGGGTTTGTAGTTGGTGATGGTTCTATAACAGTGGTGGTGTAGGCAGGCTCTCTGTGCAGCATTGTACAGGTGATCAGCTGTATAGGACCAGAGAAAATTTCTGTTATAACTGACACATTCACAGTTGATGTGGCAGAAGGGCATCCTTGCAAAGATTTGCCCTGTAGTATTTAAACTGGTGCCACCAACACTCTTGCAGGTCTGGAAAAAGGATGCTGCTAGTTCAGGAACTGAGAACAGGCCAGGCACCATCACAAACATTACAGCTTGGCCACAGTACTTCCTGTGCCTCAGCCTCCAACTTATCTCCCAAGCAAACATGACCCAAGGCTGTCAGATTACAAATGCTTATCTGCAGTGACTGGTGACTAACTGTGTTTTGCTCTCCTAAAAAAAAAAAAAAAAAAAAAAAAAAAGTTAATTTGGGCTTTGGCAGGGTAAGGGTCGGTAGAACATTTGTGCTTAGGCACTGGCCTATGTTTGCTCTATCCAGTGCTTTCGGTGGTAAATCAGAAGGCTCATTCTCATCCTATTGGCTCCTCTGGGAACCTTGGTGGGTATTGCTATGATAAACAATTGGATTCTGAATAACTGAAAAATCTGTTTTGGAGTTCATCAGCCTGAGGATGTCAGGGGTAGGTCAGGAGGAGAAAGGAGTGCACAAAGTATGGCTGGTTCCTGGCATACATGCTGAAAACTTTGGAGTCTGAAGGGACTTGGGTGTCTGCCTAAGCCAGATAACAAGTCTGGGATAAGGGAGGAGATCTTTGTGTGTTGGTTTGGCCAACAGCCTCTATGTGAGGAGGATACCAGGGGAAAATAAAGGCAGAAGGAAAAGGAAGGGAAAGGAACACTTTCTCACATCTGGGCATGGTGCAGTCCACAGCCACAGTAATATGAGCATCACTAGCTGCTTTTGTGTTGTCTGGAAGGAGCCTTCAATGTATGTGCAGGATCATGATGCTAAAACGTCTCCTGGCTGGTAGAGTGTCCTGGTTGCTGAGGATCTCCCCACATCATTTTCCCCAGCCTTATCCAAGTCAAGTGCAGAATGCAACAAAATATGCCTTGGTGTCATGACTTTGCAGACTGCACCAGCTTCCTGTTTAATACTGGTTGTGACACCTTTAGTGATAGAATGATGATTACTATCTCTTGCCCACCTCTGCACTCCTCAAAGTCCTTGCTCAAGGGCTTCTGGCATCTATCTGGAGTGCAATAGACTTGTCAGCCTCCATATTCTCAGACCAGGTAGGCTTTTCCTTTTGCCCTGGGCTCTGGGTTTGGAAATCTTTATAAGGCACCCTGAGGGGATGGATGGGAGACTTACAGTGATCAGAGAGGTAAAGGCATAGGTGGGATCCATCTCTGAAATCTCAGTGGAATTGGAAAATGTGCTCCTGGGCCAGTCTCTAAAGTGGGAAATGACAGATAGTCTCTGGGATGTAGGAGTGGAAGAGATCAGAAGTGGATCAGATAGGCATGTCCTGGAAGGGTGCAAGACAGTGGAGAAATTATTAGGGAGATCTTCAGGTGAGACAGAAGGGGGCCATGTAGAAGCTTAATATGAAATATTGCACTTGAAAGTGGCAAATTTATTCCTGTTCTAACTGGGAGTAAATTTGTTACTATGGCATTACAGATTTTTTTCATACCATTTTTGGTTTGAGATCACTTCTTTTAAATGGATCATAAAAAAACTCCCTAGTCAAAGGCCTCAAAAATCATCTTTTGTAACTTATTGTAACAGTCATGGTCATTGGGAGCATGGAGGCTAAAACTTAAAATTTGTAAATGACCAGAGTTAGGGGATTCTCACTGGAAAGCTGTGGGCAATGGAAATCCTCTGCCAGGAAGAGACCTCAGAACTAAAGCTAACCTTTTATCCTTTTACTGTTTTTTGTTGTTGTTGTTGTTGCTGCTGTTTTTTTTTTTTTTTTTTTTCTTTAGTCTTGCCATATAACTAAGCTAATAATTTCAACATTTAGCTAAAGCACTTCACATTGAAAAACAAAACAAAACAAAAACAAAAAAGCATATTAAGGAACAGGTTAAATGCTTGGCAATAACAGTGTGACATTTCACCTCACAGCACTTATTCTTGTCCTGTATCTACAGGATCTCACCACCTCTGTGGGTGCAGTTGGTGGTGGGGGTCTTGCCTTAAACCAGATCAATGAATGTAGTGAAAAGAAGTCTAGGCTGGTTTTATTTTTTGCTTTTCCCCCTGAATTATTTCCCTTGCTCTGTTCAGTCTGCAGCCCCACAAACACTCGTGGGTGTTGGGTGAGGGAGGCCAGGCATGGGCAACAAGCAGCCATGGGCAGGAGAATGGAGCCAACCCAGAATGAAGCCCCAGGGGAGGACCAGTTCTGGTGATTCAGCTCATCTGTGGTAAATGAGTCACTGGTAGTCCCGTTGCCAGACTTACATGCCTCTATAGTTTAGTCCTTTCCTGGTATTTACCACAGTTGACTGGTTTAATTTTGTCAACACTTAGGGACTGTAACTTCCAAGAGAGACTAGCTTTGGGGAAGGTGTTTCAGTGGCCAAATATCCTCATTGTGAAATGAACAAATGCAAAATTCTGCACTTTTGTCTCCAGGTAATGGATCGTATTATCCTTTCCCTTAGATTAAAGAGACCTTTAAGACCAAAAATCTTCTCTGCACACAGACTCTAAGCCAATGTGGGTGTAATGTTTAAAGGTGCTAATGGCCTGCCATTAAAGGTCACTGATGTATACACATGCAGACCCCAATTAAAGGGACTGTAGGTTAAGGCACTCTCTTTTGTCTGACAGTTAAAGCTCAGAGGCTCCTTTGTATTGCAAAGCCACAACGGGAGAACTGATATTCAAATCTCACCTTTGAAGGCCACCGGCTTCCAGCAGCTTTTAGGTGAGGGGCGCTTACAAGGGGGACAGGAAGTCCTTGTCAAGATCTCTGATTTAGTGTGAAACTCTAGAAGAGATAAGAAATCTCAGGCAGTTGCATTTTGGGCAAAGGAGTGATGTCTGTGGTCTCCGTGAGAGGCAGATTGCCATTTGTTATCCCTGTTCCCAGCCCACACTTCCCCACAGATGTGGGCTGGTGAATGCTTTGTAATAAACCAATCACATCACAAAAAAATAGCTAACATAAGCTGACCTAGCTAATAGCTAACATTAATGCCCCAGACCTGACTCTGATTTAGCAAACTTGTGATTGCTTGGGAAAAGTTACTATTGATCTACAAAGCAATAAAAGTATTAACAGGATTGGGGGAAAACAAACAAACAAGGGAACAAAAACATTTGAAATTGTCTTTAGATACAGCACAGGTTTTAGATGTAGCTTTGAAGCTTCCAGCTACCGTGGAATTGAGGGTAATTATTCTCGTCTTAAAAGGTGGAATGCAGAGGGGCTGATTTCTGACTTTTGACGGCTTAGCTGAAAATATGAGGTGCTTAGGACTGTATACAAAAGTTATCCAGACTGATTAAGTCTTAGACCCTTACAAGGAAAGACTTTCTCACATGATTTATGAAACTTCCTGCTTTGGCTGGACCTGAGAGGGAAGGTGTGTAAAATGATTCTTTAGATAATATATTGAGTGACTAATCAGAGAAAGGTGTGTGAACACTGGAGATAAAATAATGCAATATGTTAGCAATCAAAGGAGAGGGGGGGAAAAAAAAAAAAAAAAAAAAAAAGCAAATTGGAAAGTATACAGTCCATGTGCTTTACAGAAAGTCAAGATTATGATCGTCTGCTGTCACAAGGACACTTTTTAGAAAATCTGTTTGATTTCCTCATTTGATTGACTCTGCATAAAGTATATTATTCTATTTTCTTTTGAAGATATCTTTTTCTGTTCACTTGTCATATAATTTATTGTAAAAGACCTTAAAAATAAAAATTATATTGGACATATAAAGCAATCCAAGTTCCAGGATTTTCCTATCAGACGCAGAATAAGAAAAACAATGGCCAAATAAGAGAAGATGTAAAATGCGCACACTCAACTGAGAAAAAGTTTGAAGAAGTTTTGAAGGTAGAGCAGTCCTGTAGATATCCCCAAGTGAGACATTCCAACCCAATGTTACTAAGCCACTCAGAGCTTCTGAATGAAGATAAACTCAGGTCTGATTTGCACATTTTAAATCTTCCTCTCAGCTTTTGTTTACAAGTGATGTTTATGTTGAAGTAGCTTTAAAAGTAGAAGCATTGTGATAATGCCCTAGTTTATATATGTCCTAAGCTGGTATTACCTACCTTAATGTTAATACAAAGGAGAGACCTGTCCTAAGAGCAACTGAGAATGTAAAAAAACAAGCTACTATTGAAATGCTGATCTCCCATCTCTCCTCTCACCCCTGCCCTCTTCCCCTCTCCTGTCCATGACCATAAGGCCCTACTTTCTCCTTTGCACTTGCTCCTTCATTTCCATGTGCCTCCCTAGGCTGTTTTAAGTCACTGAGCCAGCAGAAATATATTCTTCTCCTGCCCTCCACCCCCTTTCCTCCTCCCATATCTTAAATCGCTTTTCTGCCTGAGTAGCAAGTCAAACCAGCACAGGGAAGGGAGTAAGGCTGTGCAAACAGATGCCACAGATAGTCTGAAATAGGAAGTAATGTTTTGCAGGTGGGAATGGTGCAGTAGAGTGGGACCTCCCATTTGTTGGTAGCAGTGAACTCCAGCTCATGCTCCAGAACTACTTAGATTTTTTATGACATTAGAATTTTAAGCCACTAACTTCTGGTGAACTAATATGAAATATATAAATCATGACTATACATTTCCAACATCTACTAACACCTGTATGAAATGCAAGAATCTAAAGGACTGGAGCACCTCTTCTATGAGGAAAGGTTGAGAAAGCTGGGACCATTCAGCCTGGAGAAGAAAAAGCTGGGGGGGGGGGGGGGGGGGGGAGGATGGTTGGATCTTATCAGCATCTAGAAATACTTGAAGAGGGAGTGTAATGAAGATGGAGCAAGGCTCTTTTCTGTGGTCCCCAGTGCCAGGACAAAAGGCAATGATCACTAACTGGAAAACAGGAGGTTCCACTGGTAACCAGAAATAGAACAAAAGTGAATAGCACTAAGCTGTGCAGGAGAGGTTCAAACTGGACATTAGGAAAATAAAAAAAGTCTTTACTGGGAGGGTGGGAAAACACTGCAACAGGCTTCCTAATGAAGTGGTTGATGTTTCGTGCCTGTCAGAGTTCAACGGGTATTTGGATGATGCCTTCAGTAATATGCATAACTTTTGGTTAGAGTGGTCAGGAAGTTGGACTAGATGATCTTTGAAGGCCCCTTCCAACTGAACCATTCAATTCTATTCTATTTCATCTAAACCTCAAGAAACATTTCTTTACAGTGCAGGTGATGGAGCAGGTTGCCCAGAGAGTTTGTGGAGCCATCTGGACACAGCCATGGGCAACCTGCTCTAAGTGGCTTTTCTTGAACAGGGGGTTTGGACCTGATGGCCTCCAAAAGTCCCTTCTAACCTCAAGCATTCTGTGATTCTGTAATTTCTCAATGTTCCCCTCCCCATTTTGAACTGTTCAACATAATCTTTCATGCCCTCTTTCCCTCTGGGTGACCACAGGCTGGATAAACCCTTCTACATGAGTCATGCATTGCGGTCACCCTATCTGCTGGGAAAGAAGCAGAGCAAAATATGGCTGGCTGAAGCAGTAACTCATGATGCTGCTCTCCAGGACTGATCCTAAGACAGTCTGCACCATGTCTGTGGCACCTGGCAGATCCTGATGCAGACCAGGCTTCAGTGGATTGCTGTTCTGTTCCTGAGCTGCCAGGCCAAAATTCAGTTTTAGGTTAGTGCATGGTTTATAAAGTGAATGGATCTGAATATTTCCTAAGCAGAAGATATTTAGCGTTCGAAAGCTGGGGTAAACATGGTAGTTGCAGGAAGCAGTTTTCCTGGTGAAGGTTTCTTTGGTATAACTCCTCCTTCAGTCCTCTGAGAGGTGGAGGAGGTAACAATTACTTGAGGAGAATTGATGTAGGGGTGTGGGAGTGTGGGGGGTGGGATTGTCTACTTTGTCTGTGACATTCCTCTCTGTAGGAAACAATGGACCCCAATTATGCAGATGTCCTTAGTGAATCATCTGTCTCAACTTTCTCTTACAGTAAATAATAGGAAGAATAGGAAGCAACAATGTTCATTAAATGTGTCCTTGGAGAGTAGAATCTCCCCAGTGCACCTCCTATAGTATACACAGAGTGAGCTTTCTGCATTAGTGTGCTTCGTTTCTCCACAATTCACTCTGGGCAGCCACGGGAGGAAATTCTAATTCAGGGCATGGAGGTGTATGTGTGTTATTCCAGGAAAACCCCATCTACCCCTGGGAAAAAGAAAAACCACCAGGAAACTGACCACTTTGCATAGCCCTTTGGTCTGCGGTGGAACTGAGCTCAAGGTGCTCCAATCTCATTTTCTCCAGAATAGCTACTTGTGTGTGTGTGTGTTTGTGTGCACGTACATGTGTGCAGTTGCCTTGCAATGGTTCCCTTCACATTGTACAGGGTGTTTTCCTGTCCTGCAGTACCTCTGCCCAGGGGTCAGAACCAAAAGACCACTTTTCCTTACAGATTTTACCCCCCTGCTCTGTCTCCTGCTTTGCTGCATCCATCTGCCCTAACACCTCAGCATACTACTCTATTCCTACAAACCTGAGCATGTAAAAGGGGCTGAAACAGCCTGGAAAGAGAGGGGGAAACCTCAGTAATGCAGGGGATGGTGGTACAAGGGGATGGCAGTGCAAACCCTGGGCATTGAGATCTCAGTAAACACTGTGGTTGGTGGGACTGCAGGGAGCTGATCCACCACCCCTGCCCTCTTACAAGTCTCCCTGGCCTTTCCTTCAGGCCTGTGAAACTGATTCTCTTACTTATCTAATTGCTAAAACAATGCCAATTAGCAATGAATGTGTCCTGATGTTGATCCTTATGCACAAGACGCAGAAGAAGCACCACTAGGGTCTGGGTGCAGAGATAAGCTAATCTGTAGGAGAGACTGGATTTCAGTAGCGGTCCTCTGAACTATTTGGTCTCAGAAAGCAGAGCACTGGAGCACACTGTTGTACATCCTTCTCCTTTTCCACATTTTGACTCAAAATAAGAGACAGCGGTGACATTTGTGGTCATATTCCGGGCTGTAGCTGTGCCAGGTTCAGGGAAGGGGAGCAGTGTGCTGAAAGCTTAGTATTGCATGCGAAACAAAGTTTCTATACAGAATCATGGATTTAAAGTTCTGGCATGTTTTTGATCTCATAAAGACTTACTAAATCTAGAGAGAATGTCTGGAATTTGGATTGTTTTATGTAGTGTTTAATATAGTTGAGGTAGATTCGAAACTCTATGGGACACCATAATTTTCCACATGGAGTATTGTTCCAGGATGCTTTTGAAATTCTTTGGCTCCATCACCATTATACTATACTAGTTAAATAGAAGATGTTAAATAGAAACAGGTGATCACCTGGTGAGGGCAGGATCAGCTGGTACTCTGCATTTTGACATGATGTCCACAGAAACATATCCTGCTTTAGCACTGCAAAACTGTTAGAGTACAAGTGTATGTTATTCGAGTGAGGCTGGCATTAATCCCTGCAGTCAGTGTTATCCATTCCAGGCTGTGGGACTGCATAGTGAACAGATGTGCCAGTGCATATGCACAACCCTTATGTGAAAATACAAACCACTTGTATTTTGTTAGAGCGAGGTTCTGGTATTGCCTTTCTCCCCTTGCCTTAGACAGACAGTATTTCGAGATTAAAACACATCTGCAAACTGTTTTTCTGGTGGTAGGGCAGGAAACGTTTTATAGGCGTTACATAACTGTACAGTATGAATATTCAAGCTCCATTTTATTAAAGTATATAACTTCTCTGACATAACTGGGTTATTTCTTCCTCTAAATTTAGCATACAGCAACACTGATTTGCTTAATAAAGAGCAATATTTACTTTAAGATTCTCATGGTATTAACTCTGGAACCTAAATCAGTTTCTGATGGCTTCAGTGGAGACTGGGTCAAATCCTTCTTTTTTATTTTATTTTATTTTTTTTTAAGGAAAAAAAAAAAAGATAGAGATGAGACATTCTTTTTTTCTTTCTTTCTTTCTTTTTTTTTTTTTTTATTTGTTTGTTTTTTCAAAGTTCAAAGGACATATAGCAAAAACAGACATCCAAAAAGTGCTGAAGAAAGATTAAATGAGGAGGTAAAATGGAAAGTAGATACTTTTATAATCACTATATAGAGTTTGTAGCCACTTTTCCATACTGAGCTAATTATGAGAGAGTTCCCAGAAGATAGAAACTAAATAACTCTTTATTTTGGCAGTGATCATTCTAGGTGATCTTTAATGGGCATTATTCTTGCTAAATTATGAATGAGCTTTATAGTAAGACAAATGCCATTATCAGAGTTATTTATTCATGGGCTGTCATCTGTAACATCACCACACTAGTTTTTCTCAAAGTTTACTATCGATCATTTGCTTTAATCAGATGCATCAAGGGACACTCTAAGAATCAGCAACTGCAGCTTTGAGTATCAGCATCTCTCCCTGGGTTTCTGCCAGGCTTAAGTGAGTAGTGAGGCTATGTCGAGCATTAGGTAAGTGGGGGCTTACTCTCCTTACATTAGGATAAGTGTACATGTGTCCCCCAAACTCTAACTTGACTGATGATTAATCAGTCTACGCTGACATGGCCATTACTCTGTTTTTCCAGTTGATTCTGAGATTCTCCAGAGCTCTGCAGGGATCATGCCCTGAAGAATTGCCAGGAGTGCAGAAGGGCCTCGTTCCCCCTAATGGTATTGACTGCTACTCACTCTGTCTCGCCAGGTAAGATCTTCTAAGACGAGAGTAAATATTCTCTTCTCCACAGTAGCTAGGAGGCTCAAACCAAGTCTAAAATCAGCATTACAATGCTGAGGCAATTTAAAATGATACAATGTCTATTACTGTTTATATTGCTTACAGAGCAGAGAGGCGAAAGGCATGGTGTCAGCATCTTGCCTGGCTCAGTGAGTGTTTGCTTCTGCATTGATCTACATGTGGCAGAGACTACCTTATTTTCACTCTTTATTTCTTTACACAAAGAATTAGCTTTAATAGATACTAAATCCAGGCACACACAGCAAGAAAACTGCCCTCCTTTTTCTTTCTTCATTGATGTATCTGGTGTCCCTGAAACACTCTGGCTAGCAGACACTTCAGATTAGGCATGAGAAAGGTAAAGTCTAGGTGTGAGTTCGTCTCCATAGACGACTTCTAGACTCAATCGGGAGAAATGGGCATCTCTAGATGCTGATTTATCTGAGAAGGGTGTTGAAGAGACAGAAGAGAGACTTAGACTCTCAGACTATTTTTATACTACTCATCTGAGCCCTGTACACTGGCGCATGACCAACCATATGGTCAAATTGTGAGCACTGTCAGTGACATCCCAATGCTCTCCCAGACAGTGCCCACACACAGCTCAGGGCTCAGCATGGGCCTGACACATTCTCAATAAGTGAATTAATGTAGTTAGTCTGCTTTGGGGACTGAGAGAATTATATGGATCTGAGAAAGTTAGTTCAGAGTCAGAGAGCGGGTCCAGTCTCATTTTCTAGTGTGATCTTCTCGAGGTTTGTAATGAAAGATGAGCTGAATCCTACAGTAAATATAATTTTCAGTGTTTTGGAGGGTACTACAGCACACCTGTGATATAGTGTGGGAAGAAATAAGTTCCATGTCAAAGCAGTATAAAACAGTCCTAAAACCCTGCAAAGTGCCCTTAAGATATATATTTGTCATATTGGGATCATATCAATAAATTAAAGTCCAATCCTTATTTTTTTCTACAGTGAATGGGAAACCCTTCTTTGAGGAAAGTTCTCTTTTCAGTTCCCAGAGCACAGATCAGGGACAATTCACTGAGATCTAACGTGTTACCCTGGTGTAAAATCTGCTGGAGACTCAGGACTACTGATTTCAGAGCTCAGTCTTTACACCAGAAAACTCAGGAAATCTCAGTGAGGAATTTCAAATCCAGCTCCATACTCAAAAATGATTTGTGAATTAAGACATTTCCTTATTTTTCATACAGTCCATTTAGCTTGTCCAAAATATGAAAGAAAAAAATATTTGTTCCCATTTAGATTTTTTATCAGGATAACTATGCCTATATAAATTACCTATAATGATCTTCTACTGTTATTACTAAAGATTTCAACATATTTTTAAATCACAGTTTACCTCAGCTCGTTATGTTTTAGCACAGCCTGACCTCCTTATCTTCCTACTGGAAAAGATAGTGCAAGACAGCTTGTACATATTCCTTTTAAAATGAGATATACAATTCCCTCTTTCCCTCCCCACTAGCACAATTTTTTTTTTTTTTTTTTTTTTTTTAATTCCAAAGTCCCATCGTTTTGCACAGCTCCATCTGCTTCTATTTTGAGGCAACTATTCTTCTGGCTCTGGAATGCCGGGTAGCACTCCTGCTAAAGTCTGTCACTGTCTCTGGTTAATCAGCTGGAGAAGCTGCTGCTGCTATCTCTGCAGCACTCGGTGCCCATGACAGCCTGGGGAACAAGAGGGTTGGAAGAGAACCTGCTTCTCCCACATGCTAATGGAGAACAGATCACCCGGCCATCAGCCTTCCCCACACCCCCTAAGTAAACGCGTCTGTATGCTGTATGCCTCGTGCTGTAGCGAAAAAAAAATAAATAAATAAATAAAATAAAAAAGTAGTCTTAATAGCTACGCACAGGAATTGAAGCTCTGTCCAGCAAAATGGGTCATGTATTAATTATTAATGATTTAAATTGGAAATATCCAAGGTAATCTTAAAACATATTAGTAAAGTGGCACAAGCATCTAGGAGGCAGGCTGTGCAATTAGTTGAAATAGTCATTTTCTGGTTAAATCAACACATTTTAAAGTTAGTGTGGTGTACACTTTGTGGGCACATGGGTGGAAATTTTAATGAAACAATGCTGTAAAGTTTTCAGCCAGATGAAGTATTTCATTATCCAGCCTTTATACTGAAGGAAAGCATGCTCAGGAAAGAAGGCCAAGCTTCACCATGAGTCACAGGGCAGTGGGTCCAAGTACGGAGGGCAGGGGAGCACCAGGCTGATGCTGCCCCAACCTCTCCGCCAGGCTGCCCTGCACAGACGGCTGCGCCCCTTCTGTGCCAACTGCGCACCCGTGGCACCATGGAGCCCACGGCCAGGAGGAAGCCATCACTGATTCCAGTTGGTTTAGCAACATGGCAGCATCAAGCCCTGGTTTACACAAGGAGCAGCTGCATCGGCACTCGAGCAGAAGACAGTGACCTCAGCCAAAGTCTGTGTCTTCATTTTTTTCACTAATACAACTCCCCTCACCTGGTTTCCTCCTAGGTTCAGGAGTAGGTCTGGATGATCTGAAACTGCATCCTCTGGTGCACGTCCATGATGTTTAGGGTCTCCATCCTGAACATGTCACTTACGGATATCTAAGCCAAGGAAAAATGTGGTTTACAGTTTTAAAGCAGGTACACACTTAGGAAAAATGTCACCCATATTTTTCAGCTCTGCCTTTTAAAAAATTCCGTGACTGGAGTATTTCACCTCATGAACCTCCAAATGGAAGCCTATATTTGCATAAAAAGGACTTTTCTCATTTTCAGTGGTCATTTTTATTTATTTTTTTCTGTCTTGGCAAAAAAGTTGTCTTTTTTATTTTATTTTATTTTATTTATTTTATTTTATTTTATTTTATTTTATTTTATTTTATTTTATATTTTATTTTACTTTCTGCTTTCTGAGCTTTGTCAGGTCTTAGAATATTATTCTTGTATAGTGAAGATAACATTTGATGAATCAAATTTTTGACAACATTTACTTGCTTGTCAGAAAAGGCATTCAGAGTGCTGTTTTTATAAGACCTAATCTTTACATTCTACAGCAATAGCTGAACTTTCCTTTGAAATCTATATGTGATGTCTCTGCCTTCCTTCCTGAATTCTAATCTCTGGGCATATACAGTTGTGAAATGTCATATATGCCATTTACACCTCTATTCTAAATGATCTGCAGTAAACAGCCTTATCACACTAGTGTTATTTTCCTTTCAAAGCTTGAAATGCGATGTGTTAATTGCAACCTATTACTTATTTATTACTGCACCAAATCCATGTCTGCTTTTTTTGAAGTTCTGAAATCATGTTCTGGACCATTACTGTTTTTATTGCTATTACTGTTATTTATTGTCATTATAAAGGTGTGCATATGCAAATTATAATTTTCAACTAAAATTAAGACTCTTTTCTAACTTCAATGTATTTAGACAGCGCTGAATTAAATAATGGCAATAGTAATTTAAAGTAATAGTAATTTAAACACCTCCCCCCCCCCCCCCAGAAAGACTGCTGACTATGAAGTTCAGTGAAAACCTGTTTAAGGGAAAATTGTCAAGATACAATGGGATTTATGCATGCATTTATTACTTGCACTAGTGGGAGTTCCACTAATAAATCCCTTGGGATGAATGTGAGCCTACATTCTTCAATGCTGGTGGAGCAGACCTTATCTTCAGCAATCATTTTATTTCCACTCTTTAATGTCCCCATTCTATAGTGAAACTCTCTATAATTTTTTTAAAAGATTTTTTATCAGTCTTGATCAAGTGTGTTAGTTGATAAATGGTTGAGAGGTGCAGACTACAAGGAAAGATGCAATGAGTCATGCTGTCTCCTAGAAACCAGACAGCAAATAGCTTTCAACAACTATTGCAGCCTTCACAAGTACCCTCCACTCCAGTACTCTCTCAAGATGTAATACAGACTGCCACATTACCTGCATCTTTGCCTGCCCAAGAAAATTTGGGAAGCAACTGTAATGAAACAAAGTTAAAGAGGAGTTCTTCAGTACCTACCCAGAGAAATGAGAATGATGCTGACTGAAGGCAAGAGCCATTCCAGGGACCTCCATGTGCCTCCCATGGTGCAGCAGCATTGTATTGTGCATGTTATAAGATACAACACAGAATATTGCAGTGACTGTAGGCACATTCATTGCTTGGTGAAGAGTAAGGGCCTGCTGGGTGACACTCCGTTATTACCCTGAGACACAAACAGGGTCTTTGGGATGGTGGGATGCAAGGACTCCCTAGGCCTCAGACAGTAACAGAGGTTTAACCTCACTTAAAAGTCACTCCAGAAAGCACTTGTGTTGTCTTGTCTAGCTGCCTACCCACACAAAATGAGGCTTTCTCTTAACACTCCAGTCAGGTGGACTGGGATTTTTATTCTCACTTAGCAGATATAAATACTAAGAAAAAGAATATAAATAGTTTGTCTGAAAATGGGGCAAACCATCATAAGCGTTAATGGTACTGGACCAAAGAGCCTGAGACCCTCATTTCTGTGCCCTGATGATCCAGCCATGTCTCTCTAGATCCTGTAGCAATAGTTTCTATGGCAATGACCTACAAGAAAAAAGTTATATTTGCATATGCCTTTACTGATCTTGTATTTCCTTCATATTCTTTCTGAATAGATTAGTAATAAAGGATAAACACTGGAGGAGCCCTGTGTGGAAAGGCTGAAGGACAGCACCAAACCCCATGTCCTTTCCCAGCTGCAATGTTCCTGTGAGCCCTGACCTTGGCTCCAAGGCTGCAGAGACTCTTGGGGAAGTTGGTCAGCCCTAGAGTGGGCACAATGAATGTCCTCAGGCACTCTCTTCCCTCTTACTGAAGCAAGCATAAGGTGCAAGATACTGCTAATGCCTGCCTGCAACCTGCTGTGTCCCTGAGCTGCTCAGATCTAGGCACCCTGCACAGAGTGCCTTTTGCAGTTATTCCCATTAGGGACCCTACCCACAGGTCTCCACAGTGGTAGCACCAAAACCTCCTGCATGCTCTTCTTCAAAGGTGAGTGTGCAAGGAAAAAAAAAAAAAAAAAGTCATTAAATGAGCAGGAGACTGAGGCTGAATGGAAATTTCTTTGTATAAACTCAGTTTATAGAGATATTTGAATATAGCTACTTTATCTTGTCTGGTAGGAATGCATTTACCCTATCATTAAAAAACAGATCTTTTTCTATTCTTTGCCTAAGAGCTTGTTCTATATGCCTATATGCCTTGCATCCTTATCCAGCTTTTTGTAGGGGAATGTGAAGGGAGTCTTTAGCAAGTCCTTTACACTGTCCACAAGGTTACTATGACATGGCAATCTGGAATCTGATCTCAGGTTTCCAGGACCTGATCTTGAAAGGTCTGGGAGGACGATCTATTTATCTTCCCTGATGATGTTTTGTTTCTCACGGAACCAATCTCTTCTTTCTGTTTGCTCCCACTTTGAGGTCATAATCCCCTGTTTGTGATACCAGCAGGATTCCCACAGCAACAGATTATGATGTCACAGGCAGAGATTTATGAAGCCGTAGGCAGAGAAGCAGGAAGAAGGGCTCTGTTGTGAGACGTCCCAGTCTGCAAAGTCTTTTTTTAGTAATTGCCCAAGTGGGAGGAAACCCATCTCACAGAAGTTATATTTTAATCATCTAAGCAACTGGTTTTCAAAGTGTGACAGAGCATGGATATTCAACAGCAGGTTTTCTGCTTTAAAGCCCATTCATAAATCCTGAATGAATATTCTCAAAACCTTTGAGGCTATTTCACATGTGTCACTAACAAAAGGAGGAAAATGCACTGGCATGGACAACAATTATATCAAAAGTCTTTGTAAAATGAAAGAAGAGGTAAGACAGCAATGGGAACTGCACAAGATTGCTCAAGGGACATCTTAAGCAGTGCCTGAAGTGGCCACCATCCCTTTCACAGCCTCATGCCAAGCAGGGAAATAAGATTCTGTACTTTTTCAGAAATTTTGCTGGTTCTCCATGAATACTTCCTTGGCTCTGTCTTGCCCGGATTGCTTTATTTTGGGCAACAATCTGTGCCCATTGAAGACATGTTAATGAGACAAGGCATTTAAGACAGAGATCTGTGGGATTTTCTCTGTCTGTGAGTGTGCTGTAGGGCTTCAGGTCTTGTGACTGGTCAGCCACATGCTGTAGTGTCAGGCTCAGATGGGAACTAAACCCGCCTGCCCCTGTATACCACCCATGTGCTGAACAGAGAAGATGGTACATGGCTGTCCAGATGGGTCTGGCACCTGAGTCAAAGCAGAACAGTTTAAGCACTGCTGTGGAAATTGAAGAGGTCTGTTTGCCAGTGTGTGTTTTGGGAACTGAATGTGCAGGCTTTGCTCCCAGTGTGTGAGCCTTGACTGGTTTGCACATTCTTCCTTAACTTGTTCTTATGAGGAACAATAGCAACTCAAAGTATGCCAGTGACCACAGTATTGTTTTGAAATTAACTTGCACAGTGACTGGCAGGCACTTGATCTGGCATTTTACTGAGGTGTAACCGAATGTGACTTGTATAAGAATTTCCTCAGCAGTGGTTCTTGTGTCCTGTTAGTGGGATTTTTGCCCAAGTTCTCAACCTCAGCTTTCCCTGTGGCTTTGGATTGAATTCAAGCTGGAAAGATCCCATTTCTCAGATCAAAATTAAATGCCATAAAGAATAGCTGAAATTCTTACAAGAACATCTGAAATGCAAAACTGACATTGTCTCAGAAATCTCACGTGAGGTTTCTACTGGGCCAGTACAGCTGAAACCTCCTCTGATTTCAAAAATTTGAAAGCAAATCTATGTTTCCTACATTTCTTTTCAAGAAGAAAAGCCCGTATGAAAAACATATCAAAAACTATAAGTCAGTGTCAAGTCATCAGGCTGTTGGAAGCCCATTGCTGGTTTTCCCATGGTCACAAACATGAACAGATAAGGAGATGAGTCTTGTAGTCATACAAGTCACACAAATTACCCCTTCTTGAAAACAGATTTATTGTTTTTTTCTGCTGCAGGCATAAGCTACACGTTTACAGCAACATGAGTTACTGGTGTCACTTAGGAGTCCCAGCACCCTTCTACTTCTGCTGTTCATCACTATCCTCCCACTGCTCTTTCTGTTATGCTGGCAAAACCATTCATTTGAATTCTCTTATGAACTTAATCAGAGAAATGGTGACATAAAGGCATGAACAAGGAGCCTGCAGTGGTAGGTGCAGGGACTTTTCTTGGCATGAGTTCTGACTGATTATGCCTTAAAGTGCATATGTAATGGCAGTTATATTTGCATATGTTAGCTAAAATTCTCCTAATTCTGTTGCTTGTACAGATTATATCTATACAGAACTAAAATTTACCTAGAATGTTTTATGTAGTTGTCCCAAAATACTGATCCTGGAACCAACTGAATCATGGTTTCAGTCCCAGATCTCTCCAGACCCACTCTAGTTTTGACAAAATCTGAACATCCCTCATTTGACCTAATGTCAGTCTTTGACCTTCACATATGTAAGATAAATGTCAGGTAGCAGAGCATTCAAAGGGTTTGGTGACTGCTGAGGGGCTTCCAAGATAACTCTGATTATGATACTTGATTTACTACTTCTTGTTGGAATCGTATAGACATTCTGATTATAAACAAGCACTAAACAGCTGTGGCACTAAAAGAGATGGGCAGACACAGCAGGCAGAGCCAATACATGGTGCCTGATGTAATTCCATAAGGCTGTTACTGATATATAATTTAATGTCATTCACTTTAAGAAGGTCATTCAGAACAACACTATTAAAAAAAAAAAAAAAAAAAAAAGTGCAGAATTAAGTAACAATCACACTGAAATTTTTGGAGTTCCTTGTTGAAAAATGAGTTGTCATGCTATTTTAAATTTGTCACAAGTAGAGCCAGTAAGACAAAAAAGACAAAGTTTCCCCCTTAAGAATTATTTTTTTGCTAAAATTTCTTAAGTTTATGTCTTTCTACTCTGTTCCTTAAAAACTTGCCCAACTTTTATGAACTACTTCATCCTCAGTAACAGGAAATAATATACAAAAGTGTTAACATTCATTAGTCTCTCAATGTTTTGAATGCCAAGTGAAAAATTAATAATAAACCAAAGAAAGTGTGTTTCTTCAATATGACTTATGTTGGTCTTACACCCACACTTTCCTTAAATAACTCTTAGAGTGGAACTCTATCTATTCACTTTGTATATCTCTCAGCCCACACTAATGATTGTTAGGACCAGTAGAATCCTGCCATTGAAGGATGTAAAGTGTCTTTGCAGACATTATTTGATCATGTCAGTAGTTTCATGATCTCTATTTATTTCAGAGATGTGAGTTCTGAGGCACAGAAGTTAAAGTGACGTTCCCAAGGATTCAAAGGAAACCCTGAACAGATGAGAAGCCCAGCATTCCCAAACTCTCTGTCCTGCTTAAAAATCACAAAACTGCTCATCTTCTGTGTACCTCAGAAATTTTTCCATTCCTGACCATTCAGAGATGTCTGCGTACTCAGACTTTTCTGCAAAATTAGCTGTGTAGCAAGTATAATCTAACAAAACTTCTAAAGTAAACAGTGAAAGGGAGAGAATCTAATTCTTGCCTTATTAGCCTTAGGAAATGCAAAATATGTGTTTCTGCTGCATCAGTTCCTGACAGACACTAATCACAGCTCCAGGTTTTATTTGCTTTGACCATAACATGGGGCATATGCATGAGAAATGTAAAGATATGTTATGGCCAAAGGACTGAGCCCAAATACTGATGGTCTTGCTGGGTTAGACTGTGTGTATACCTGCTAGACTGTGTGCATTCCAGTAATTGCAGAAGTGCTGGACCTGAGTACATTCTGACAGGCCACAGAAGACACAATCCCCTGGGAACAAGTCTGTAAAATTTACAACCACCTTCAAATTACTCTATTTTTGTTTGTAAGCCTGACAAAGAATTAAGGAGTCATAAGAAACTCCCCAATGCTTCTCTACTGACTGAAAAAGGACATAAATCCATTGTCTGTGAAAGAGGGTCCATCTATGTGTGCAAATGTATATCTGTCTATAGAATCATAGAATCATTAAGGTAGGAAAAGACCTACAAGATCACCTGATCCAACCATCACCCTACCACCAATGTCACCCACTAAACCATGTCCCTAAGCACCACGTCCAACCTTTCCTTAAACACCCCCAGGGACGGTGACTACACCACCTCCCTGGGCAACCCATTCTATATTGCAGAGACAATCTATATTGCAAATATATATCTATATTGCAAAGACACTCCATATATAATCCTGTACTTCTTCTGGGTTAGAACTATAGAATCATAGAATTGTTTGTGTTGGAAGGGACCTTGATGATCATCTAATTCCAGCCCCTCTGACATGGGCAGAGACACCTCCCAGTAGCACAGGTACCCAAAGCCCCATCCAGCCTGGCCCTGAACACTTCCAGGGATGGGGCATCCACAGCTGCTATGGGCAACCTGTCCCAGTACCTCATCATCCACATAATAAAGAATTTCTTCCTTATATCCAGTCTAAATCTACCCTCTTTAAATTAAATTGAAATGTTTCCCTGAATCTAGTTCAGGTTTAAGAACAAAGATGCATTTCTTGGGTTTTCCGAAGTTGGCTTGCTTTAGTCAGATGTGATATGTATTGTTTTTTTTTTTTTTTTTTTTTTTTTTTTTTTTTTTTTTTTT